>NC_084556.2:44460000-44532500 GCF_033978685.3 Nerophis lumbriciformis
AGCCCTCAAATTGCGAGCACGCAGCATCAAAGGACGGAAGGACCAAGCTGCAATGTATGAACTACAAGTGATCGTATTGTTGCAAACAGCCTTGGTTGGAATCTGGCAATCACATACTTTTACACGGAAATTAGCCAATAATGATCAGTGGCAGATCGACTGGAACACAACTAGTATCTCGCTCTCTTTTCTCGACACTGAATCACCCAATCCCTATTTGAGTTGTGTATTTGTGTTCATGTTGTTGTGGTTACTGTGCAACATTTGATCTGGTCATGCGAGAGCTTCAAGTGACTGAAAGACAAAAGATGTACGCAGGCTCACACGCCGTGCCTCACCTTGCTCCTTCCTTCTCCTCCTTTGTTGTTCCAGGACTTTTGCCAGATAGCGTGCGTCATCCAGGTGTGTCCTGAACACACAGGACGTGCTGAAGACTTGGGCAAGATTAGGGAACACAATGAAGTTTGCCTCAGAGCAGAGTGGGCGTCTAATAGTCCAAATGCACTCCAGCGCGCGATGACACACACCTGGCGTTTCACCTGTTTGACGACAACATGGACGCCGCCAATCAAGCTTCAACTGCAGGCCGCTCTGTGCGTCATGATGACTGCAGCAACAAGAGATCAAACTGATTATAATACACATAATCACACACCATACGGTTATTATAACTATTAAACTTATCATCCATGCTAAAGCAGGCTGAGGGTGGATTTAAAGCTTTAAAGTTGTTGCTGGGCGTACTTTTTTCTAATAACACTGAATCAACTTGAGATTTTATGAATTACTTTTTAATGTTTTAAATGTTCCTTGTAACTTTTAGCTTAAAAAAATCACATGATTTCAACAAAAAATGTGAAACTAATACTCTTTTTAGACCACACAGACTTAAAAGTAGACACTATATGGCAGTAAAACACATACTTAGAGCTCATTGTTAAATTACTGTACTTTTTTCATGTTTTAAATGTTCCTTGTAAATTTTAGCTTCAAAAATCACGGGATTTCAACAAAAAATGTAAACGAATACTCTTTTTAGACCACACAGACTTAAAAGTAGACACCAGATGGTAGTAAAACACATACTTAGAGCTCATTGTTAAATTACTATACTTTTTTTCATGTTTTAAATGTTCCTTGTAACTTTTAGCTTCAAAAATCCCAGGATTTCAACAAAAAAGCAAAAATAAAAATGGGACCCATTACCTCCCTGCTTGGCACTCAGCATCAAGGGTTGGAATTTGGGGGTTAAATCACCAAAAATGATTCCCGGGCGCGGTCACCGCTGCTGCCCACTGCTCCCCTCACCTCCCACGGGGTGATCAAGGGTGATGGGTCAAATGCAGATAATAATTTTGCCACACCTAGGTGTGTGTGACAATCATTGGTACTTTAACTTTAACTTAACTTTTTAGACCACACAGACTTAAAAGTAGACACTAGATGGCAGTAAAACACATACTTAGAGCTCATTGTTAAATTACTGTACTTTTTTAATACTTTAAATGTTCCTTGTAACTTTTAGCTTAAAAAATCACAGGATTTCAACAAATAATGCGAAACTAATACTCTTTTTAGCCCACACAGACTTAAAAGTAGACACTAGATGGCAGTAAAACACATACTTAAAGCTTATTGTTAAATTATTGTACTTCTTTAATGTTTTAAAGGTTCTTTCTTTGTACCTTTTAGCTTAAAAAATCACAGGATTTCAACAAAAAATTTAAAACGAATACTCTTTTTAGACCACACAGACTTAAAAGTAGACACTATATGGCAGTAAAACACATACTTAGAGCTCATTGTTAAATTACTGTACTTATTTAATATTTTCTCCATTTTAATCATTAATATGTGTTCCAACACATTCACCCCCGCATGTTAAGAACATTTGTGAACAGTAGATAGCCATCTATATCGCACATTTTTGTTGGTAAATGAGAGACGATTAGAGATTATCATCATACTTGATAGAGATGTTGATCAACATCTCTATCATATAAATGCTGCTTCTTTGCTAGGTAAGCAATGCAAAGAAAAACATGTTCTTAATTGTCGTGCCCTGGACAAATAAATATATAAACACATGTAAACGAGGAAGTAAATGGTTGTATACTACATTATTCAGAAGGCTGCGCGCCATAGACAGGAACAGGAAGGAGGTCTGAGCTATGCGGGAGGACCTACTTTGATCCATAAAGAGTTGATATATTGTTACATATTGTTTTTCTTGCTTCCTCTACACAAGAAACAAACAGATTAGACAGTTGACTTGCGCCTTTGAGTGCCACGCAGAGACTAATTCAATTGGGGGAAATGTGATTGGATGTAATATTTTGTGCTGTTTTAACCCATAAGGAGACTTAAAAAGTGTTAGAATGTGTTTTATACATATTTGTAATGACTTAAGTGACATAAAGGAAACATTTACGAGTGCTTGTAATGTGACTATGCCAGAAGAGCAGTGTGTCAAGTAAGCTACGTCATTATATATAAAGCTTGTTTTCAATCCATTGAACAACTAGGATGCTTTAATAATGTGTCATATATTACAATTCAGCTGTTCTAACTACCTTTTTTCAATCCTTAAGGTCTAACCCTAACCCTTCAAGCCTGGCTAACTTCCTGTTCGCGCTGCTACCTTCCGGCTAACTTCCTGGTAGCCTGGCTAACTTCCTGTTTGTCAATCTACCTTCCGGCTAACTTCCTGGTAGCCTGGCCAACTTCCTGTTTGTCAGGCTACATTCTGGCTAACGTCCTGTTAGCTTGGCTAACTTCCTGTTCGTCTGGCTAACTTCCTTATTTTTTCCATCAATTCATAGAAAAGAAGGGGTTCAGGAAAACATATCACTTATCAGCTTTGAGACTTAAATTAGCTACGAATACAAAAATTCCATCAATTATCCAAATGAATGTATGTTGTTTAGGCTGACCATGCGGTGGGGTGTCCGGGCGGGGTTTCTTAAATGCCTCAAATGTCCGGCATTTTGAGTTAGGGTTGCGTGTATTTTCAATGGGGCAGAGACAGAGAGCGAAAGAGATAGTGAGTGGAGAGACAGACATGAAAACAAGAAAAGCCGAAACGTAAATGCAACTTCACGGATGATTAGCGGAAAAAGTATTTGTGTTTTCGTCCTGGCCGTGACACATGGGAAGCAGAATGCACTGTGTGCAAAGCAGGAACGTATGTATCTGTGGCAAATAAAGGGGCCAAAGATCTACAAGCCCATGTCGACACTACAAAGCACAAAACAGCTGTGCAGGGCGAGAGCTCGTCTGCTAAATTGACAGAGTAGTTTGTGCGACCTGGAAAAGGAGAAGACATTGTAAACGCAGCAGAGGGTGTTTTAGCATTCCACACAGTTACAGAATATAAGTGTGACTTATTTTGTTATACTGTCAAGCAGTGTTGGCGTTACCGCACTTTTTGTGTCTTTTTAAGCATTGAAATCAGAAATGACTTTTTTTACCTACCGCCCGACTTGCTTATTTTTTTATTGTCTCGATTATTGCTTTCCGCCAGTGTTTTGTTTTGTTTATATTTGCCGGGTCACATTTCCGTCCCCGTTTATTGCGTTTTTATTGGTCATAAATTTTGATTGGCCGAAGGTTTTGTCAATGACAAACACTTCCTCAGTTTGCACTGGGACAAGTTTAGCGCAAGCTGCTGTCAAAAGAACATACTTGCCAACCCTCCCGGATTTTCCGGGAGACTCCCGGAATTTAGCGCCTCTCCCGAAAACCTCTCGGGACAAATTTTCTCCCGAAAATCTCCCGAAATTCAGGCGGAGCTGGAGGCCACGCCCCCTCCAGCTCCTTGTGGACCTGAGTGACATGTCAACAGCCTGTTTTCACGTCCGCTTTTCCACAATATAAACAGCGTGCCTGCCCAATCACGTTATAACTTTAGAATAATCGAGGGCGAGTTCTTGGTTTCTTATGTGGGTTTATTGTTAGGCAGTTTCATTAAAGTCCTCCCAGCGCGGTAACAACACACAACAGCAGCAGTCACATTTTCGTCTACCGTAAAGCAGTTTGTCTGCCGTAAACAGCAATGTTGTGACACTCTTAAACAGGACAATACTGCCATCTACTGTACATGCATATGTGACAATAACATCTACGGCTTTAAAGAGTGCAGTGCACAACTGCGCACACAACAAGGAGACGAAGCAGAAGAACGAGGAAGATACAGCCGACGCCAACGACGAGTAAGATGAAGAAATACGCTTGTAAGTTCCAAGCCGCAGCTGCGATTGGACCTGGATAGTCTCCGGGAAGAAGTAGTGGACTACCAAGTGTTTGGCAGTGAAGATCTTCCTCAGGAAGCAAAGTTTGACCGGTTTTGGGCCATGCTCGGGAGAGATGGAAGATTCCAGACTCTAGTGCATTTGATGAAAGCACTTTTGTGCGTGCCACACAGCAATGCATCATCAGAGATGGTGTTCAGCATGGTTAGAAAAATAGTGACAGAGAATAGAACAAGGATGGACAATTCAACCCTTAACTCAACAATGAGTAGATGAGTGTTATGTGTGTGTGTATATGTGTAAATAAATTAACACTGAAATTCAAGTATTTATTTTATTTTTATATATATATATATATATATATATATATATATATATATATATATATATATATATATATATATATATATATCCATCCATCCATTTCCTACCGCTTAATCCCTTCGGGGTCGCGGGGGGCGCTGGAGCCTATCTCAGCTACAATCGGGCGGAAGGCGGGGTACACCCTGGACAAGTCGCCACCTCATCACAGAGCCAACACAGATAGACAGACAACATTCACACTCACATTCACACACTAGGGCCAATTTTGTGTTGCCAATCAACCTATCATATAATAAAATAAATATATATATTATATATAGCTAGAATTTACTGAAATATATAAGTATTTCTTATATATATATATAATGATAATATATATATATATATATATATATATATATATATATATATATATATATATATATATATATATATATATATATATATATATATATAAGAAATACTTATATATTTCTTATATATATATAATGAAGTAACGTTTATGACAACCTTTTTCCAAAACACAATATAGAATGTGAGATATAACAGGATAATGCATACATTTATCATTCTTTTCAAAACGCTTACAAAAAAGTGGGACCCCAAAATTTTACTGTGGTACCCCATGTTTATGACTTGATGGGGTCCCTGGACCCCATTTTGAAAATTCCTAGCACCAACACTGCTGTCAACAGAGGAGAAAAATGCTTTATTTAAATAAATATATTATTTATAAAGCAAGTTCGAGTATCATTGGCAAATTTTCACCTAGTCTCGGCCTTGACATGCTGCCCGCCTTGGCACGCATACATGTGTCCTCTTTTTGCAATTTCAGAATATGGTCAGCCTAATGTTGTTGCTTCAACTTAATGTGCGTTTGTACAACACGACAAAGTGTCAAAAAGTAAATAAAGAATGTAACACATATGGAATATCACACATATTTCACATTATTAGTAATATTTGATTATTAATCATCACTAATGTCTTCTAACATCATTTTGTGTGAAACACATAAAGTTCTTATGTGTTGAACACATGTCATTTGGTAGTAAATATTAATTTGTAGAAAGGTGCCAAAATTATTTTATAAATTCATTTTCCACCTTGACTTCAAGATCACTCTCTCACTTGTCTTACTAGCCTGGACGAGAGCAGGCATGCGTTGGAAACATTTCGACTATTGTTTATTTTAATACACGTTACAGAATGGACAGGAAATGTTGTGTTTATGTTAGGAGTTGAGTTCTACGAGTGCATTCTACCAGCCCATGCTAATCATCGTTAGCATTTGAATCACAAACATGAAATATTTTTTATTCTGCTCATTTCAGCATCTTTTAAAACTTCATTGGATCTCAGTGGTGCACTATTGTATGTTTATTTTAATTAAAAAAAACCTCCATAAATCTTAACTTGTGTACACGGTAAATCTGCATTCTTCTGCTCTTGGCCTCAGAGATAAGCTCAAAACACAGCAAGGTTGTGAACAACGTTGTAAATGTACACATAAGTATGTGAAGTTCATAAAAAATATGACAGCAGTATTCGTGGAGCTTATACAAACCCCGTTTCCATATGTGTTGGGAAATTGTGTTAGATGTAAATATAAACGGAATACAATGATTTGCAAATCCTTTTCAATCCATATTCAATTGAATGCACTACAAAGACAAGATATTTGATGTTCAAACTCATAAACTTTATTTTTTTTTTTGCAAATAATAATTAACTTAGAATTTCATGGCTGCAACACGTGCCAAAGTAGTTAGGAAAGGGCATGTTCACCACTGTGTTACATGGCCTTTCCTTTTAACAACACTGAGTAAACGTTTGGGAACTGAGGAGACACATTTTTTAAGCTTCTCAGGTGGAATTCTTTCCCATTCTTGCTTGATGTACAGCTTAAGTTGTTCAACAGTCCGGGGGTCTCCGTTGTTGTATTTTAGGCTTCAATATGCGCCACACATTTTCAATGGGAGACAGGTCTGGACTACAGGCACGCCAGTCTAGTACTCGCACTCTTTTACTATGAAGCCACGTTGATGTAACACGTGGCTTGGCATTGTCTTGCTGAAATAAGCAGGGGCGTCCATGGTAACGTTGCTTGGATGGCAACATATGTTGCTCCAAAACCTGTATGTACCTTTTAGCATTAATGGCGCCTTCACAGATGTGTAAGTTACCCATGTCTTGGGCACTAATACACCCCCATACCATCACAGATGATGGCTTTTCAACTTTGCGCCTATAAATATCCGGATGGTTCTTTTCCTCTTTGGTCCGGAGGACACGACGTCCACAGTTTCCAAAAACAATTTGAAATGTGGACTCGTCAGACCACAGAACACTTTTCTACTTTGTATCAGTCCATCTTAGATGAGCTCAGGCCCAGCGAAGCCGACGGCGTTTCTGGGTGTTGTTGATAAACGGTTTTCGCCTTGCATAGGAGAGTTTTAAATTTCACTTACAGTTGTAGCGAACAACTGTAGTTACTGACAGTGGGTTTCTGAAGTGTTCCTGAGCCCATGTGGTGATATCCTTTACACACTGATGTCGCTTGTTGATGCAGTACAGCCTGAGGGATCGAATGTCACGGGTTTAGCTGCTTACGTGCAGTGATTTCTCCAGATTCTCTGAACCCTTTGATGATATTACGGACCGTAGATGGTGAAATCCCTAAATTCTTTGCAATAGCTGGTTGAGAAAGGTTTTTCTTAAACTGTTCAACAATTTGCTCACGCATTTGTTGACAAAGTGGTGACCCTCGCCCCATCCTTGTTTGTGAATGACTGAGCATTTCATGGAACCTACTTTTATACCCAATCATGGCACCCACCTGTTCCCAATTTGCCTGTTCACCTGTGGGATGTTCCAAATAAGTGTTTGATGAGCATTCCTCAACTTTATCAGTATTTATTGCCACCTTTCCCAATTTCTTTTTTACGTGTTGCTGGCATCAAATTCTAAAGTTAATGATTATTTGCAAAAAAAAAAAAAAAAAAAGTTTATCAGTTTGAACATCAAATATGTTGTCTTTGTAGCATATTCAACTGAATATGGGTTGAAAATGATTTGTATTCCGTTTATATTTACATCTAACACAATTTCCCAACTCATATGGAAACCGGGTTTGTAAAACGTGTGAACATTAAATGTTAAAAGCTGAAAACCATGAAAAAGTACTTAACGTACAAAAACCGTAACATATTTCCAGTTAATGTAAACGTTGTTAGTTTTCAAGCTGGCATATGTATATATGTATATATATATATATATATATATATATATATATATATATATATATATATATCCATCCATCCATCCATCCATCCACTTCCGCTTATCCGAGGTCGGGTCGCGGGGGCAGCAGCCTAAGCAGTGAAGCCTGGACTTCCCTCTCCCCAGCCACTTCGTCCAGCTCCTCCTGGGGGATCTCGAGGCGTTCCCAGGCCAGCCGGAAGACATAGTCTTCCCAACGTGTCCTGGGTCTTCCCCGTGGCCTCCTACCGGTCGGACGAAACACCTCCCTAGGGAGGCGTTCGGGTGGCATCCTGACCAGATGTCCGAACCACCTCATCTGGAACCTCTCGATGCGGAGGATCAGCGGCTATATATATATATATATATATATATATATATATATATATATATATATATATATATATATTTATCTATTTACGAAACATATGTTTTTTTGTTAACATGTTAAAGGTGTTAAACACATGTATCATGTTGTAATTGTATGCATGTTCGAAATAAACTCAAACCATGACCATAACATAAAGATTCCTTTCTTTCATGTAGACAAAATTATAAGTTGGTGATTACCTTATTCTGATGGCTTGCATTGATTGGAATCTGACAGGACTTACAGTAGTGCTGATGTATGGATGTTTTCATTTATCCAGGTCATTGTATTTTCGCCATATTTTTTGGGCCTTGATTCAGAGTCCATTTGTAGCTTTGTAGCTAAGCTACTTGCTACATGGGTCTAAATCAGGGGTGTCAAACTCATTTTAGATCGGGGGCCACATGGAGAAAAATATACTCCCAAGTGGGCCGAACTGGTAAAATAAAGACAACTTCAGATTGTTTTCTTTGTTTACAAATAGAACAAGCACATTCTGAAAATGTATAAATCATAATGTTGTTGGTTTTTTTTACACTTACATGTTGCGGTTAATAGTATTCTATCTTTATTTGTCAATATTTATATTTTCTGAATAAATTATGTTCAGTTCAGTTCAGTTTCAGTTTATTTCGAATATGCATACAATACAATGTTATGCATCACACAGTTCCAGTCGTTTCATTACAGCACGTCCGAAAACGATGTGATAATGTTCATCAGTCAACTCACTGGTGTTCATTTTCAATCCATCAAGATGAAAAAAAATGTATATCAAAATCAAATTACAGTACGCTATTTATGTAGTTTGATCATTTTCCTCGACTGGTGTACTAACAAATACATCCGACACTGATTGTTATTTACTCTTGTCTTAATTGTTCTGTATATTGTACAGTATTTTGTATTTGTATAGTTTTTTGTATATTGTACAGGATTGCTTATTATTTGTATTGGATAGTAGTCTGTTTATTTAAATTCTTAGTTTTATCTTTATTACCTCTTGTGTAATTTATTTTTATCCCTTATTTGTTCCCACTACCGCACCTTAAATTGGAGTCCGTAATCTCGTTATATGCAAATATAATGACAGTAAAGTCAATTCTATTCTCTTTTATTCTAAGATCATGTGGTTTATTTTGTAAATTTGTAGCATCATCTACAACAGGGGTAGGGAACCTATGGCTCTCGAGCCAGATATGGCTCTTTTGATGACTGCATCTGGCTCTCAGATCAATCTTAGCTGACATTGCTTAACACGATAAGTAATGAATAATTCAGCTGGTAATCACAGTGTTAAAAATAACGTTCAAAATATAAAACATTCTTATGCATTTTAATCCATCCATCCGTTTCCTACCGCACCTTTTCAAGAAGTCACATTAATGGTAAGAAGTATTTTATTTATTATTGGTTAGCTTCAGAATAACAATGTTATTAAAAATAATAAGAGACTTATCATACTCTAAAAATGTTGGTCTTACTTAAAAATGCACGTATTTAGTTGTATTCAGTGTTAAAAAAATATTATACGGCTCTCACGGAAATACATTTTAAAATATTTGGCTTTTTTATGGCTCTCTCAGCCAAAAAGGTTCCCGACCCCTGATCTACAAGAATACAAAAAATTGCTATTGCGACATCCAGTGGACACATTTAGAACAGCCGTTTCTTTCATTCAAAAATTTCAGGTACATTTTTATACTTAACAAACCCATCCCGCGGGCCGAATAAAACCTGTTCACGGTCCTGATTTGGCCCTCGGGCCATAAATTTGACACCCCTGGTCTAAAAGTATCTAAGCTACAGGAAAAGCTACTCGTTAAAAAAGTAGCTACGCTACCGCCAAGCGACTGGAAAATGTAGTTAAGCTACGTAGCTTAGCTACACGTAGCTTGCTACTGCCCATCATTGTTGACAACAAACTCCTTAGCTTGCTAGCTTGTAGGCGCTGTCTTTCTGAGACTCTTATTTCCTTAGCGCAGGCAGGACGGAGCAGCACTTTTATTGTGAAGACAGGAACTGTGCGGTCGGTCTTTAGGCTCTGGCATGTACGGCGCGTGGGTCTATTGAAATAAAAAGTGTTTCTCGCCTTCCTGCCAGTCGTTTTTTTTCTCAACACTGAGCTCGCAACGCCTCGCGTCATCTCACAAGATCCTTATGTCAATCCAGTGAAAAAAAGTGACGTCATAGTGAAGATTGCTAATTTTAAGGACTATTTTTTTTTTATGTCTGGCTGGCGATCGACTGACACAACCTCCGCGATTGACGTAGAAGTACAAACCTTCCATCGATCTGACGCTGGCGTCATTAATCTGAATCAGAATCAGAAATACTTTAATAATCCCCTAGGGGAAATTAAGATTTTCAGCACATTCAAGAGCAGACAAACATTACAGGGAGACAGAACAGGATCGCTGACGGGTCTGCCAACTTCCAGCGCCCCTTACAAAAAAGGTGAGAAACAGGTAGACGCTGGGGAAGGGGGGGGTTGAGAAAAAAAATAAAAATCAGTCTAAGCCTGGGCCCCTGGAAAGGGGGTCCAGACTGAGGTCAAGGAAGAAAAAAACCTCATAGCCATAGCACACATAAACATGTGTGTAAGAGGGAAACATCAAAGAAAACAAAGGACATTGAAGACATTAAAAGAGCAGAGCTGATGCAAACTTCTACAAACAGTCACAAAAGTAAAACAACAACAAAAAAAAAACATATACACTGTGGTGGCTTCTGCGGTGTTCCACGTCATCGTCGTAATGAGCTGGTTACCATGGCAACATGCGGCCTTTTCATCGTGTGGATAAGACTTCGACTTCCTTTTTATTGTCATTCAAATTTGAACTTTACAGCACAGATAAGAACGACATTTCGTTACATAAGCTCATGGTAGTGCAGGATAAAAAAACAATAAGGTGCATGTATAAATAAATAAATATATATAAATAATATATATATATATATATATGTATATAAAATAAATATATATAAATAAATAAATAGATTACTGTACAGATAAATATATTGCCCTTTTTCACATGCGTCCACGTTTATGGATGTATGTTATATTGTCTTTTTTATTCCAGCGAGATAATCCATTTTGGAGGGATTTGAGGGGATAATTTAATTATGATGCGTTCATGAGTCTTACGGCCTGAGGGAAGATGCTGTTACAGAACCTGGAGGTTCTGCTTCGGAGGCTGCGGAACCTCTTTCTAGAGTCCAGCAGTGAAAACTGTCCTTGGTGGGGGTGGGAGGAGTCTTTGCAGATTTTCTGAGCCCTGGTCAGGCAGCGGCTTTTTGCAATCTCCTGGATAGGAGGAAAAGGAGTCCTGATGATCTTTTCCGCCGTCCTCACCACTCTCTGGAGAGACTTCCAGTCTGAGTCATTGCAGGCTCCAGTCCAGACAGAGATGCTGTTGGTCAGCAGGCTCTCTATAGTGCCTCTGTAGAATGTGGTGAGAAGGGGGGGAGGGAGCTGTGCTCTTTTCATCCGACGCAAAAAGTGCATGCGCTGCTGAGCTCTTTTTACAAGAGCTCCGGTGTGTAGGGACCAGGTTTCCTGAAGTCAACGATGATCTCCTTGGTCTTGTTGACATTCAGGACCAGGTTGTTGGTTCTGCACCAGTCAACCAGATGTTTCACCTCCTTCCTGTAGTCCATGTTGTTGTTGTCATGGATGAGGCCCACTACTGTTTTGTTGTCCGCATACTTCACAATGTGGTTAGTAGTGGACCTTTTACTTCCAGTTCAGCAGCCAGTTGCATAGGGGGGATAAGACAATATTATAAAAGTGCTTTGAGCACCATAATCATGATGTATCCAATAATAATCAATTTGTTACCACATTTGTGTTATATCCTTTGAGGAAAAATAAGAATGAATCATTTGTTGTTACTGGAATGAATATAGTTGTCTGTTGGCGTGGGTTTAACGACTTTCCAGAAGAATAAACTGAACGTTAGGGTTAGGTTTGTTCCAGTTAAACCCAGGAGTGCCGGTGTGGCGCCAACATCTGATTCCCTGCCAAAAGTTGATTCCTGCCTTAAGGGCTTCTCTTGTCCACAGCGGATTACTAGGGGTGAGACAAACACTTTATCTTCGTGGTTATTGTAACGCTATGTGTTTGACATTATTTAAGCCTTTACCGTGTGCGAAAAATGACAGTTGATGTACTAAAGCCTCTTTCTTGTTTGGAAGATACATACAATTGTAGCTGTTGTTTCTTTGTCCACATCAAATATATTTGTAAAATGTTTGTATTCTTTGAATTAAAATTTTCATTAAATGTATTATTGCCTGACAAATATTTAATATTTTTGAAATTGACACATCTGGGCATCACGGTGTAAGAGGGGTTAGTGTGTCTGCCTCACAATACGGAGGTCCTGAGTAGTCCTGGGTTCAATCCCGGGCTCGGGATCTTTCTGTGCGGAGTTTGCATGTTCTCCCCGTGACTGCGTGGGTTCCCTCCGGGTACTCCGGCTTCCTCCCACCTCCAAAGACATGCACCTGGGGATAGGTTGATTGGCAAGACTAAATTGGCCCTAGTGTGTGAATGTGAGTGTGAATGTTGTCTGTCTATCTGTGTTGGCCCTTTGATGAGGTAGCGACTTGTCCAGGGTGTACCCCGCCTTCCGCCCGATTGTAGCTGAGATAGGCTCAAGCGCCCCCCGCGACCCCGAAGGGAATAAGCGGTAGAAAATGGATGGATGGATGGACACATCTCATCTCTGCATATTTTACTAGAATACCCTTATGAGCATTATATACAAAACCCAAAACCAGTGAAGTTGGCACTTTGTGTAAATCGTATATATAACCGGAATACAATGATTTGCAAATCCTTTTCAACCTAAATTCAATTGAACAGACTGCAAAGACAAGATACTTAACGTTCAAACTGGAAAACTTTATTTTTTGCAAATATTAGCTCATTTGGAATTTGATGCCTGTAACATGTTTCAAAAAAGCTGGCACAAGTGGCAAAAAAGACTGAGTAAGTTAAGGAATGTTCATCAAACACTTATTTGTTACATCACACAGGTAAACAGGCTAGTTGGGAACAAGTGGGTGCCATGATTGGGTATAAAATTAGCTTCCATGAAATGCTCAGTCATTCACAAACAAGGATGGGGCGAGGGTCACCACTTTGTCAACAAATGCGTGAGCAAATTGTCGAACAGTTTAAAAACAACATTTCTCAACGAGCTATTGCAAGGAATTTAGGGATTTCAACATCTACGGTCTGTAATATCATCGAAAGGTTCAGAGAATTAGGAGAAATCACTGAAAGGCCGAAAACCAACATTGAATGCCCGTGACCTTTGATAGCTCAGGCAGTACTGCATCAAAAAACGACATCAGTGTATAAACGTTATCACCACATGGGCTCAGGAACACTTCAGAAACCCACTGTCAGTATTACAGTTGGTCGCTACATCTGTAAGTGCAAGTTAAAACTCTCCTATGCAAGGCGAAAACCGTTTATCAACAACACCCAGAAACGCCGTCGGCGTCGCTGGGCCTGAGCTCATCTAAGATGGACTGATACAAAGTGGAAAAGTGTTCTGTGGTCTCACGAGTCCACATTTCAAATTGTTTTTGGAAACTGTGGACGTCGTGTCCTCCGGACCAAAGAGGAAAAGAACCATCCGGATTGTTATAGGCACAAAGTTGAAAAGCCAGCATCTGTGATGGTATGGGGGTGTATTAGTGCCCAAGACATGGGTAACTTACACATCTGTGAAGGCGCCATTAATGCTGAAAGGTACATACAGGTTTTGGAGCAACATATGTTGCCATCCAAGCAACGTTATCATGGACGCCCCTGCTTATTTCAGCAAGACAATGCCAAGCCACGTGTTACATCAACGTGGCTTCATAGTAAAAGAGTGCGGGTACTAGACTGGCCTGCTTGTAGTCCAGACCTGGCGCATTATGAAGCCTAAAATACCACAACGGCGACCCCCGGACTGTTGAACAACTTAAGCTGTACATCAAGCAAGAATGGGAAAGAATTCCACCTGACAAGCTTAAAAAATGTGTCTCCTCAGTTCCCAAACGTTTACTGAGTGTTATTAAAAGGAAAGGCTATGTAACACAGTGGTGAACATGCCCTTTCCCAACTACTTTGGCAAGTGTTGCAGCCATGAAATTCTAAGTTAATTATTATTTGAAAAAAAAAAAAAAAGTTTATGAGTTTGAACATCAAATATCTTGTCTTTGTAGTGCATTCAATTGAATATGGGTTGAAAAGGATTTGCAAATTATTGTATTCCGTTTATATTTACATCCAACACAATTTCCCAACTCATATGGAAACGGGGTTTGTAGATCTTTGGCCTCTTTATTTGCCACAGATACATACGTTCCTGCTTTGCACACAGTGTATTCTGCTTCCCATGTGTCACAGCCAGGACGAAAACACGAATACTTTTTCCGCAAATCATCCGGGAAGTTGCATTTACGTTTCGGCATTTCTTGTTTTCATGTCTGTCTCTCCACTCACTAGCTCTTTGTCTCTGCCCCTCCCTCACGAATGTTTCTGCGTGTGCGCACGCGTCCACAATTTGTTTTGTTTAACCCCTTCTTACTTAGAATTTCATGGCTGCAACACGCAGCTTGGATGTATATTGAAAATACACGCAACACTAACTCAAAATGCCGGACATTTGAGGCATTTAAGAAACCCCGCCCGGACACCCCGGACAGTCCCGCAAAAGAGGACATGTCCGGGGAAAAGAGGACGTATTATATATAAGTTATCACACAACTCTTATGCTTAAAGGCACACAACTCGTTATCTTCCACTGCAAGTTAGGAGTTGCCTCGCCACAAATCTTTCTGTTTTACAGCCTGCTAACAGCCAAGGACGGACCTCAAGTACCTCAACGAAGATAAGGCAACACTGGGCAGACAAAGCAGAGACAGGGCGAAATCACGAGGCTCAGCACATTTCCATTCTGAATAATCACGTATTGTGTCTACTGGAGCTGCTTGCATAATATGTGAGCCCTCTTTATAAGCAGCCTCAGCTATGTAACTAGGGAACTCCTGAATAAAATGGGGGGTGCAGGGGCTGTTCCTCAGAGCGTGGGGGGAGACTGTAACTGAGTGTGCAACTCCATGCATTCTCCTCATGAGCAAAATTGATCTCTGTCTCTGCTTGATTCCTTGCTTCTTGTTCCGTTTAATAGATAGTTCGGTGCTTAAACCTGACACACACCATATATGTTTGCATAGCTTGGCTCCAAGTTCCACATTTACAGCGTCAAAGTCACAAAAACCTCCCTCTTCAGTGTGGTCCAACGTTTCAGCCTCTCTTCGTGCAGCAGTTCATCCTCCGTATATTCAGCTTAAAAAAGATAATAATGTGAATGCTCATTTGCTCAAAAAATAGTCATCTTCGTTGTCTGTTACCAAGTCTGCCATGATTAGAACACGCTCACGTTTTTTTTCCGAAAGTAGAACATTTGTATGGAAACGGAAATAAATTGCGCAGAGGAAGAAGTTCCGGGCAATGCATAAAATGACGAAACTATAGTAAATATTGTATATGTTATAAATTGTTATGAATGTGTCTGTTACTACATTATATATATACTTGTGTGTATATAAATCGTTTATGGAGGGTTTTGACGTTTTTTAGAGGGCTTTGAAGACTACAATGGTGACTCCCAATAGCCGCATTTTGCAAACGTTTTTAATCACCTTTAAGGTCCAAAAAACAAAACCAAACAAAGACATGTGTTCTTGTCTCTCATAATGATTGTGAACAATAGGCAGAATTCCCCCAAAAATGTGCAGTTCGCCTTTAAGGCATCCTTACATGAGTATTAAATGAATGTTTCTTTATGTGTGCTGTGATTGGCTGCTGCCCATCCAGGACGATGTAACCCCGCCTCTTGCCCAAAGCTAGCATAGACTCCAGCTGACCCTGATGACAAGCAGTAACCCTAACCCAAGTGCACTACCAAGTAAAATAGTGCCTTGTTATTTGTCATCTAACTTTATAATCAAAAGAAAAAGTACAAATACAAACAAATGACAACCACTACGAATATTTCTTTTTTTTTTATTATTTGTTTTCTAACAGGGACAAAACGAGTAGGAATATTTCATGACTTAATAAAATAGATTTCTTTCATTCTTTGGTTTTTACATGTACTTTTGAACTATTCTACAAGTGGTTTCAAATGAATTGCAGGGTTTTGGAGTGTATGTAGAAAAATATATGGTAAAAGCCTCATGTCATATATAAACAGTATACAGTAAATATACTGTATATAAAAAGGATATATTGCATAAAGTCGCACTGCACAAAGAGTATGAAAGATGCAAAATTTAGGGTTAGACATGTAAAATGTGGTAGCATGTCTAGTGAAAGCTGTGATTAAACTTAATCGTAGAAATCCTTATTTAAATATTCCTTTGTAAGAAAAGCTGGTGAGGAAAAAGCATGAAAGTAGAAGAAGTGAGATCAATAAATGTGCAGATGTGGAGAAGTGGCTCCATCTCTCCACACGTACACTTTATCTGTGATGACTGTACGACAAAGAGGACAACTTCTCTCTCGCTGAAACCACAGAGCGATGCATTCTGCACAGAAAATGTGCTGCAACACAATAACAAACAATCAGAGTCAGTGCCTTTGTGTGTCGGACATATGTCAAATGTGTGTATACATAAATATACACACATATACACATTTATGCATATATATATATATATATATATATATATATATATATACACACACACACACACACACACACATATACATATATATACAGTCGTGGTCAAAAGTTTACATACACTTGTAAAGAACATAATGTCATGGCTGTCTTGAGTTCCCAATCATTTCTACAACTCTTATTTTTTTGTGATAGAGTGATTGGAGCACATACTTGTTGGTCACAAAAAAACATTCATGAAGTTTGGTTGTTTTATGAATTCATTATGGGTCTACTGAAAATGTGACCAAATCTGCTGGGTCAAAAGTATACATACAGCAATGTTAATATTTGGTTACATTGACCACTCCTCTTTGCAAAATTGGTGCAGTTCAGCTAAATTTGTTGGTTTTCTGACATGGACTTGTTTCTTCAGCATTATCCACACGTTTAAGTCAGGATTTTGGGAAGGCCATTCTAAAACCTTAATTCTAGCCTGATTTAGCCATTCCTTTACCACTTTTGACGTGTGTTTGGGGTCATTGTCCTGTTGGAACACCCAAATGCGCCCAAGACCCAACCTCCGGGCTGATGATTTTAAGTTGTCCTGAAGAATTTGGAGGTAATCCTCCTTTTTCATTGTCCCATTTGCTCTCTGTAAAACACCAGTTCCATTGGCAACAAAACAGGCCCAGAGCATAATAATACCCCCACCATGCTTGACGGTAGGAATGGTGTTCCTGGGATTAAAGGCCTCACCTTTTCTCCTCCAAACATATTGCTGTGTATTGTGGCCAAACAGCTCAATTTTTGTTTCATCTGACCACAGAACTTTCTTCCAGAAGGCCTTATCTTTGTCCATGTGATCAGCAGCAAACTTTAGACAAGCCTTAAGGTGTCGCTTCTGGAGCAAGGGCTTCCTTCTTGCATGGTAGCCTCTCAGTCCATGGCGATGCAAAACAAGCTTGACTGTGGACACTGACACCTGTGTTCCAGCAGCTTCCAATTCATTGCAGACCTGATTTTTGGTGGTTCTCCGTTGATCCATCCATCCATCCATTTTCTACTGCTTGTCCCTTTCGGGATTGCAGGAGGTGCTGGAGCCTATCTTAGCTGCATACGGGCGGAAGGCAGGGTACACCCTGGACAAGTCGCCACCTCATCGCAGGGCCAACACAGATAGACAACATTCACACTCACATTCACACACTAGGGCCAATTTAGTGTTGCCAATCAACCAATCCCATTGTGCGTGTCTTGATCATCCTGACCAATTTTCTCTCAGCAGCAGGTGATAGCTTGCCTTATCTTCCTGATAGTGGCAGTGACAAAACTGTGCCATGCACTTTATACTTACAGTTGCTCTTGGGACCTTAAGCTGGTTTAAAATGGCTCCAAGTGACTTTCCTGACTTGTTCAATTCAATGATTAGTTTTTTCAGATCTGTGCCGAGTTCCTTTGACTTTCCCATTGTCGCGTTTGTAACCGAGTCTAATGACTGCATCACATGAGCCCTATTTAAATGGGCTCAGGTGTCGTCAATCATAATCACTCACATGAAGTTAACAAGCCATGCCATTAAGCTAATTTGATTTGATTGTAACTTTTCTACATCGCCAAAATTGATAATGTATGTTGCTGTATATATACTTTTGACCCAGCAGATTTAGTCACATTTTCAATAGACCCATAATAAATTCATAAAAGAACCAATCTTCATGAATGTTTTTTGTGACCAAAAAGTATGTGCTACAATCACTCCATCACAAAAAAATAAGAGTTGTAGAAATTATCGAAAACTCAAGACAGCCATGACATTATGTTCTTCACAAGTGCATGTAAACTTTTGACCACGACTGTACATACATATATATATACATACATATATATATACAGTGTATGTACACATTTTTTTTTCTTTTTACCTGGCAGAGCAGCGCTTGAGGCTCTTTGAAGTCTGCCTGACAGATGGAACATACGTCACCTGCTTCCACGCACTGACTCCTCGTGGCCACCGTCCACGTATGCTAACACAAAACCACAAAAATACTTACACTTAAAATACTATTTTTTTTAAATTATTCTGTGTGTATTTATTACACTTTGTTTATAATTTCTTGAAAGCATCTTATGTTTTATGTGTACTTTTTAGAAACACTACTTGTAAATATTTTTTACCAATATATTGTGTTTTATGTGTAGTCTTTTTAAAAACACTTTATAATGATAATTTGTAATAGTATTTTGCATTTTGTATGTATCATTTTGTGTTTTGTGTATAATATAGAAAAACTTAACACGAATCACTTTTATCAATATTTTGTGTTAAATGTGTATTATTTAGAAACACTTTACACTAATCATATTTATCAATATGTTGTTTTATGTGTATTATTTAGAAACACTTACGCATTATGAAGCGTAATCATATTTAATTAATCATATTTATCAATATTTTGTGTTTTATGTGTATTATTTAGAAACACTTACGCATTATGAAGCGTAATCATATTTAATTAATCATATTTATCAATATTTTGTGTTTTATGTGAATTATTTAGAAACACTTAATCATTTTAATTATTAATCATTTTCATCAATGCATTATGTGTATTCTTTTTAGAAACTCAAAAGGCTTGATTTACTAAGATCCAAATACACATGACTAAACAGCTAAGCAATTTATAAAATAATGTGTACTATTAGTGGGCGTGTTGCGTGTGATTTACAAACACTGTGTGTACAATCATGTACAAAAACGAGTACAAGTGTGTACAAGTGGTGCAGACAGTCTTATTTAAATGAGGGTTTTGCGTGTACTATTCCAGAGAGACACTCAGTTACTGCACATCCATGTCATCATTCTCATACTTGTGGAGTTTTGCTGTGTTTTCAAACATGCAGCCGACATGTACCACTTTTTATGGGCATTTTAGAAGCCCCAATGCAGTGCATCTACAATGAAACCACTTATTTTTTTCTCTCCGAAGGTGTGCTCATTGGAGAGAAGCTGTACTTACTCCGACTAAAGACACACAAAAAGTTGCATACTTAAAGACAATTTTTCATATAAGAAATATTTTAATATGTATTCTATATGGGAAAAATATTAAATAAATAAAACGCCAAATAGTGCTCGCAAAACTGTGATGAGTGTTGATGAATCACATTGCGCGTGCTAAATATAATTATATTTGCATCTCCTCCTAAGTATTGTGGGCGTTTTGATGATCAGCATATATTTTGCATATTAATGAAGGCAGACGCAAAATGGTTTAGTAGAACAGCTTTACATGTGCTATCAAGTTTGCACATGTTTTAGTACACGCAAACCACAAGTAAATCAGGCCCTTAGAACAAGTAGAATGGAAAAACAAGTTGACTTTATAGCTTAATTTTGTTTCATTGTATCCATGAAACCATATCCAATTGCATTTACAAAAGAAGAATGTGAAAATTAGGGATGGGAATTGATAAAATTTTTCCGGTTCCATTTTCGATTCTGCTTGAAGATTTGGTTCCCTAACGGTTCTCTTATCGATTCTTATTTGGGAAAAAAGGAAGAAAAAAAGGTGGATTAACATTAATTTTGTTTAGTGAAGTAAAGTGAATTATATTTATATAGCATTTTTCTCTAGTGACTCAAAGCGCTTTACATTGTGTAACCCAATATCTAAGTTACATTATTAAACCAGTGTGGGTGGCACTAGGAGCAGGTGGGTAAAGTGTCTTGCCCAAGGACACAACGGCAGTGACTAGGTTGGCAGAAGCAGGGAGTGAACCTAGAACCCTCAAGTTGCTGGCACGGCCACTCTACCAACCAAGCTATTCCGCGTTTAGTTTAGAGGTAAAGGGACCTTACAAAGTCTACAGTGAGGTCACATACATAGCATAAATTAAAAAAAATTCAAAATATAAGTAAGAAATAAATATTCTTCCGTAAAATTTAACAAAAAAAACATGTATATATTACAGAAGACTAACAATTGGTAACATGTGATATTAACTCATTCATGCAAAGTAATATATGTCAAGCATTTATTTATTATACTTGTGATGATTATGGCTTACAGTTAATGAAAACCTTGGAATGAAAATATGTGCCATTATGAGTCATTATAACAAATAATGTCTTGACATATTTCACTTTGCATGCAGAGTTATTAATATATTAGTTTCACATTTGAAGTTAATTGTTGACATAAATGGACTTGTACACAATATTCAATTTTTTTAGTTTAACCTATAAAATGTAATGACTGAGTGAACATCTGGTGGAAGGAAAAAAAGAAACTTTTCTCTTGACTATAATTGAACATTCACCTATCTAAAATTATGAGCGTCTACCGTGTCAAATGGACCACAAATGTAGTTGCTGCTTGGTGACATTCGTTCCGCCGCATACGTGAACTGGAGCGAGTACTGCCAGCCACGCAGCCAGTCAGAATCGGTCTCTCGTCAAGCTAATTCTGAATGAAAAGGCATTAATTTTAATTTAACAAATACTAGCGCTAACATGATAGGCGGTGAGTTAGTCCCTGTTGTATTCAGATGACATGCTAGCGTTACTGCTCCTGGGATGAGATGGGAGCAGTTAAAAAATGCGACTTTCATTTATAATTATTATTGAACTGTGTTCAAATGTTTCAGCATATTGCTGCTATGTCCTCCTCTTGATTAAATAGCAACTTTGCAATTATTACAAGTAGCGCTGTTGCAATCTTTTCTTCTAAAATGTAGCCGGACTTTAGAGTGGTTGTTCCGCCCGGGCTCTGCGATTTTGCAATCGGATGTCTCTATGCACGTTGTGTAACGACGTCATCCCCACCCACAACAATCGTTTGAAAAAAATGGCAAACGATTCCAAGGAATTAATACACTGGTGAACTGGGAATTTCGATTACCATTCCTAGTGAAAATGCCGTCTAAACGTCACAAAAGTGCCACAATTTCAGACGTCCATTTTGAATATTCCGCAAAGAATGTCTTCGGCAATTTCTGTAGATTCGGGACGGAATGACGTCACGATGGGAACACTTCTGCACTCCGACCATATCAGCAGGTCAGTCAAACTGGAGATATGCAAACATTAGAAAGATGTGCAGCCTATCATTCACAATCCCTATGTAAGACATGAACACATTTTTTTTTTTTTATGCATTCTAAGTCATAAATAAATGAATTAAAAAAAAGTCAGCTGGCAATTGAGTCAATGGGGGCTCTTCTCTCTATTCCTCACAAATATTGTTCACAAATCTGTCTAAATCTGTGTTAGTGAGCACTTCTTCTTTCCAAGATAATCCATTCCACCTCACAGATGTGGCATATCAAGATGCTGATGAAACAGCATGATTATTGCACAGGTGTGCCTGAGGCTGCCGACAATAAAAGGCCACTCTGAAACGTGCAGTTTTGCTTTATTGGGGGTCTGTGGGGATCAGAAAAGCAGTCAGTATCCGGTGTGACCACCATTTGCCTCAAGCAGTGAAAGACATCTCCTTCTCGCATAGACTTGATCAGGTTGTTGATTGTGGCCTATGGAATGTTGGTCCACTCCTCTTAAATGGCTGTGCGAAGTTGCTGGATATTGGCAAAAACTGGAACACGCTGTCGTATATGCCAATCCACAGCATCTCACACATGCTCAATGGGTGACATGTCTCGTGAGTATGCTGGCCATGCAAGAACTGGGATGTTTTCAGCTTCCAGGAATAGTGTACAGATCCTTGCAACATGGGGCTGTGCATTATCATGCTGCAACATGAGCTAATGGTCTCAAGTGAATGGCACAACATTGGGCCTCAGGATCTCGTCACGGTATCTCTGTGCATTCAAAATGGCATCAATAAAATGCACTTGTGTTTGTTGTCCATAACATACGCCTGCCCATACCATAACCCCACCCCCACCATGGGCCACTTGATTCACATTGTTGACATCAGCAAACTGCTCTCCCACACGGCGCCACACACGCTGTCTGCCAACTTCCTTGAACAGTGAAAACCGAGATGAATCAATGAAGAGAACAAACCTCTCAAACGTGCCAGACGCCATCGAATATGAGCATTTGCTTACTCAAGTCGGTTACGACTACAAACTGAAGTCAGGTCAAGACACTGATGAAGATGACGAGCAAGCAGATGAGCTTCCCTGACATCTCAAAGTTTGTGCAGAAATTATGTGGTCATGAAAACCAATTGTTGCAGCAGCTGTTTGGGTGGCTGGTCTCAGACGATCATGGAGGTACACCTGCTGGATGTGGAGGTCCTGGGCTGGTGTGGTTACATGTGGTCTGCGGTTATGAGAGCGGTTAGATGTACTGCCAAATTCTCTGAAATGCCTTTGGAGACGACTTATCGTATAGAAATGAACATTCAATTCACGGGCAACAGGTCTGGTGGACATTCCTGCAGTTAGCACTTCCTCAAAACTTGCAATTTCAGAGTTGCCTTTTATTATGGGCAGCCTAAGGCATACCTGTGCAATAATCATGCTGTTGAATCAGCATCTTGATATGTCACACCTGTGAGGTGGGATAGATTATCTTGGCAATGAAGAAATGCTCACTAACAGATTTAGACAATATTTGAGAGGAATACATCTTTTGTGTATGTAGTAAAAGTTTTAGATCTTTGAGTTCAACTCATGAAAAATGGGGTCAAAAACAAAAGTTTATATTTTTGTTCATTGTAAATAACCATCCAAAACCCGCCAACAATTCTCTATTTAAATATCGTGACCTGAACATTAACCAAATATTAGCGAAGTTGTTATGAGCGCTAACGCAGACAAACTATTTTTAGCCACGCATTGATAACAGACAGCTAACTAGCCGTCTGCTACTGTATTGTGAGCCAGCAGATCTGCCGCTGCTGTGGCTGCTGCATCTGCATCGCGTCTTGTAAAAGTTATTCCAGATCATAAATCTTGCCTCTCATTTGGATATTAGGCGGATTTAGCCATGAAAGTAGAAGTTGTTCATCCGTGACATTCAGTGAATGGAGACAAAGACAACCGAAGACGGTGTCTGCAGGCAACAACTTTTCCTTTTAATTTAATGAATTATTAATCTAAACGTAAAGATATGAACATCCTATCAGTCGTCATTGCAATGAGAGCAGACATTGTACAGTAAGTGATCATTTTATTACGATGGAAAATGGGATTTCTTGTTTCACACTTAACAATACTGCTTGCTACATGATGATGCTTAGTGTTTGACTAAAGCTGGATCTGTTTACCACAGAGCTTTTAAAACTTGTAGCTCATCCTCCTTATATTCAGGATCAAAAACAAAATGATCTGCATTGTTGTTGGTGGGGAAGGGAACTGCAGTTCCTATCTCTACGTCATGATCACGTGACTGGCTTGCTCATTATCTCTCAAAATGGCTGGGGAATCTCTGTGAGATTGATACTGTTTTGATCATATCTATTTACACGCAAACTTTTTAATTATTTTGGTGTTATAAGTTGGATATATATGATAATAGTTTCAATATAGAGCCAACTTGTTTTCCATTCTACTGGTTTATCATTAAAAAGTAGTTTGTATTTATTTGTATTTTTTTCCAGAAACACTGTTTATAATTTTTTTAAATCAGTATTTTAACACTCATTATTTACATGTGTTTTATCTGTCTTTTTAGAAACAATATTTTTATCATTAAAAAAGTATACCGTCTTTTATTTGTATTTTTTTCAGAAACAAAATGCGTATAATTTTTTATCAGTACTTTGTTTTGTATGTATTTTTTTAGACACGTCAATTTTCACAATATTTTAATTGTATTTTTTAGAAACATGTTATTTTTTTTAATAAAAAAATGTTTGTGTTTTATTTGTATTCTTTTAGAAACACTAAATGTTATTTTTAAGTATTTTGTGTGTTTTTTGTAACACTGTTATCTAAAATAATATATTTTTTGTTTAATGTTTATTTTTTGGTAACACTACAGTATCATTTTCTCAAAAACATATTTTAATATTTATTTTTATTTTCTTTTAGAAACAATGTTTGTTATGTTTAAATCAGTATTTTCTGTATATTTAATTGAAAATTATTTACGGTATTGTGAGTGTACGTTGCATGTACATTATTCACTATTTTCCTCTATTGCACACATGAAACATCAAAGTCATGCTGCGCATGAAAAATGGAAAGAGTCCAAGTAAACTTTCAGAAGTGTTGACAACAATCAAATTAGTTTTACTGACCTTGTCCACTAGAAAGTTCCTGAGAGTTTTAAGCAGAGACGTCCACTGTCCGTACAATTCTAACAGCTGCAAAAGAAATGAAGACCATTTAAACCTTTTCAACAGGAAGATGAAAAGCCAAAGTCTTGTACCTTCAGGATGAGGTAGAGCAAAGCCAGCAGGATCCCCACGGTAAGCGCGGGGGGGCCATCGCTCTCTTGGTAGGTGACCAGGTAGCGGAACCAAAGAGGAACAGGAGCCAAGGCCTGGTAGACCTGACCCAGCTCCTCTGTCATCAGTAGCCAGCGTCCCTGCGGACAAACAAAAGTTAGATGAAACACTAAAGTTTAAACAAGTTAGGCTTCTTGTCATATTAATTAACCACTCAGCAGAGGAACTTCAAGCTTGTGTCTCAGATAAAAATCACACTTCTTTCCAACCAAAAAATAAACCAATATAGCAAATAGTCTTTCAAAAGAACCAATCTCTCAGATAAAAATCACACTTCTTTCCAACCAAAAAATAAACCAATATAGCATATTGTCTTTCAAAAGAACCAATCAACACAAATGCTTGCATTTCTCAGTTACAAATTCCATTAAATAAAAGGTTGAATAAAGTTACTGGTGTTCACAGCAGTCTGGTACACATGTACAGCACACAAGCATTTACGCACAGCAGGCGCACATGGCCTGACTGGCATGCACGCATGCAGATGCAACAATTGCCAAGTGTAGTTTTCAGGATGGAAGTACTTCATACATCTTTGAAGCTGTTTACTTTGTGTCACACAGCCAAGTGTTTGTGTTGCAAGTCATTAGTCATCAAAAACCCAAATAACACCAATGATGAACATTTGAGAAGGTGCTGAAGAGAGGTGCTGTCAGTCCCTTAAATAATGTGCCATATAATATAATATACACAAGAGGGCAGTAGACTCCGTGTTAAAGGTACACACAACAGTGAAGATTAGGGTTGAGTATTGCGGGTACTCCGGCTTCCTCCCACTTCCAAAGACATGCACCTGGGGATAGGTTGATTGGCAACACTAAATTGGCCCTAGTGTGTGAATGTGAGTGTGAATGTTGTCTGTCTATCTGTGTTGGCCCTGCGATGAGGTGGCGACTTGTCCAGGGTGTACCCCGCCTTCCGCCCGATTGTAGCTGAGATTGGCTCCAGCGCCCCCCGCGACCCCAAAAGGGAATAAGCGGTAGAAAATGGATGGATATTGCGGCTATTAGGGCTGGGCGATATGGCCTTTTTTTAATATCTCAATATTTTTAGGCCATATCGCGATACACAATATATATCTCGATATTTTGCCTTAGCCTTGAATTAACACTTGATACATATAATCACCGCAGTATGATGATTTTATGTGTCTACATTAAAACATTCTTGTTCATACTGCATTAATATATGCTCATTCTAAAATCACAACTCAGTGGATTTACCAAAACTGTATTTATTAAACTGTTATTAAGCAGTGGCACAAACATTCATGTCATTTCCAAAACAGAAAGTGCAAGATTGTCAGAGACATTTTAAAACAAGCTATTAGTGCACTTTTGTGCATGATGTCACTAAGATGACTTATCAAAACAACACTAAATAAAAGTGCACTTTTTGTACAGAACGCCACTACAATAGTTTAAAAACATGATGTCACTAAGATGACTTATCAAAACAACACTAAATAAAAGTGCACTTTTTGTACAGAACGCCACTACAATAGTTTAAAAACATGATGTCACACAAGATATTTCAATAAGTTCCAAATAAAAATGAGCTGCATAATAGGAAATCAAATAGTGTTCGTCCTTCGCTATGTGGTAGGTTCCTGCGGACATTATCTCCTTTTGTTGTCGACTCTTTTTTTCATACAGTGTTGATCTGGAAATATTTGCCTCGGCATTTTGATCGTGTGGGCGTGTGGCACCGAATGGATATGTTGACATGCGGAGTGAGCACTCTTCATTCTCTAGCAGGTGACTTTTCAAATGATGCTACATATTAGCAGTAGTGCTACTTTTTGTAGAAACGCTTTTGCCCCACACTTGACATATTACGGTTGTCTGTTCGACATATTCCCACTTGAAGCCAAACCACCGCCAGACGATGGACCCCCCTGCAGTTTTTCTTGGGAATTAATTATTCCTTCATTTGTTACCAGATTCGCACCTTCTTTCTCTCGTATTACCACTCGCATCACAGCTAATGATACCCATGCCGCTACCTCTCTGCTCCGCGAGGGCGTATACGTATGTGACGTATGACGTGACAGTATGTGACGTATGCAGAAGGTGCGCTTGCTGTCTGTGAGAAGGATACACAAGAAGGAGTGGGAAGAGCCTCTAGTGTAATGCCAGCAGCTAAAAACTACTGTGTGAGAATGTATACTCGAATATCACGATATAGTCATTTTCTATATCACACAGAAACAAACCCGCGATATATTGCGTATATCGATATATCACCCAGCCCTAGCGGCTATTTTCCTAAATCCAGGGTCTCTGCAGGTTTCAACATGTCAAATTTAAGACTTTTTAAGACTTTTTTTAAGACCATCTCGAAAATAATTTAAGACCATTTCACATCCATACGGACAAAACATACGACGACAAAGTCAAATCAGAGTTCCATAATGAAGTATATGAATTCATTCACTGCTCTTTCCCATTGGAAAACAAAATGGTTAAACTAACTAAATATACCAGGAGCTTCGCTAGTATAAACTAATTGAAAAAAAATGTGCAAACATGGTAACAGCCAATTTTCAGATTTGCCATAGAACTGTTTCCTTGCAAAAGGTGCAGTGTGCGTCATATCAAGTCTTTTCATGCAACATCAACACCAGCAATGGTAGGGGAAAGCACAGCGATATATTGTCTGTGAAAGGGACAGTTAGCATCTCTGCTAAAGCTAAATGGTTAACTTTGGCAATGTTTTTTTTGGTTGCCAGAATTGAGCAAACCGATAAAAAAATCTACAGTACTACCGTATCTGCACAAAGTTGTGAAAAACTGTGTGTGCAGACAGAGTGACTGTCTAAAAAGAAGGAAGGCTATTATGGCTTGCAAGCCTCAAACATAATTTGGATGTGAATAATGTGGATAACATTCAAATGTGCTCAGCTTATTTTGTATCTGTTGTGTTTGGATACATTTTTACCTGTTTTTTGTGACTTTTTTGAAAACATATTGCTAATAAACAAGTTTTTATTCAGGCATGACAAGATCACATTGGCAAATCTCCATTGCTTTCCTCACCCCACAATAAGATGAGTGTAAAACCTAAACACTTTTAATGTTGGTTGCTGAATAAACTTGGAGAAAAGATTAGGCATGAGAAGCTGACCTGAAATTATTGGAACAAATAATAGAAATAATATAAGAGAATTATGTTATTTTATATAGTTGTACTGCTGAGTACACTACTAGTACAGATAAATTAGTGTGTGCTTACTGTATGTAATAGTATGATTTCACTAGTAAACATCTCATATTGATCTCCTTTGGCAATTGGCGCCACTTAACCCACATAACACTGCTTTGGGAGGTTACGTTAATCTTTGTAAAGATTAACGCCACAAGTGTTTGTGGTGTTTCAGCATCTTTTGACACAAACCTATCCTGGATTTTGGACTTTACATGATCATTTCATTCACTTTCACCGCCATGTTTACAAATGCTTCCCTCCTTCATAGCTACACATCTGGGTACTAAACCCTTTATACGTTTCCATCCACCGGCTTCAACCATGCATTAAATTGATCGTTCAGGAGAAACAAATTGTTTAACTTTTACTTACCCATCACATCAAGTAATTTGGCTTTGCTGTGGGCTTTCGTCAAGTTTTTACCGCTGCTATGCTAACTAAGCTGTCAACACACAGCTGTGCGTGCACAGCAATAGCTGGTGGTGTTCAATAAATTCTGACCGGGCAGCACAGTTAGTTCCGCTGTGTAGTTACGTTATAGTGTCCTCAAAATCATTTAAAGTTAAAGTTAAAGTACCAATGATTGTCACACACACACTAGGTGTGGCGAAATTATTCTCTGCATTTGACCCATCACCCTTGATCACCCCCTGGGAGGTGAGGGGAGCAGTGGGCAGCAGCGGTGGCCGCGCCCAGGAATAATTTTTGGTGATTTAACCCCCAATTCCAACCCTTGATGCTGAGTGCCAAGCAGGGAGGTAATGGGTCCCATTTTTATAGTCTTTGGTATGACTCGGCCGGGGTTTGAACCCACAACCTACCGATCTCAGGGCGGACACTCTAACCACTAGGCCACTGAGTCGTTTTTTTTTTTTTTTTTTAAAAAGACTTTATACTACATCAGCAGTCACCTCTAAAGACAGTTTAGGGCTACGATTCATTAATTAAATCGATTAATTTGATTAAAAAAAGCTTACATTTATTTTCGGTTGCTTCGATTGTTTAATAAGTGTAACTAATAAAGTCTGAAATTGCCTTAATTGGAGTAAGGATTCAACGTACCTTCAATCGCAGTGTTAAAGTTAATAATTTGCTCGAGTGGTACACTTAAAACGAGATCGCTATTTCAGTTTCGAGAACTTATATATTTTTTTACGATCATTTATTTGCTTTGAATTTCTTGTTTTTTCAAATATCATTACTATCAAAAATTGTTGTTGGGACCGGGAGTAATTATTTAAATATTTTTTGGGTGAAAAAAAAATAATACTGTGAAATGGGAGGGCAGAACCAAAGTGTTAGTGCCGTGCGAGCGCAGCAGGTTCCCATGGTTGAGGGGCACTTCCCCTTCCTCGCCAGACGGATGTGTAAAGAAGGAAGAACAGCTTCGATGCCTCATTCCTGTATAATATTTGCCTGCTTTTCCGGTTAGTACTTGGTGAAAATCAACCAATATTTATTTTCATGAAGTGAAATGTTTTATGACAAGTTTAATGTCGTATTGTAAATGTAAAATTTTGAGAAAATACCTTTGACAAGTCCTTTGTTTGAAATGTGGCGGCAAACGGCCTAGTAGTAAAATGGCGGCCGCCAATCGCGCGACACATTATTGTTGAAACACACACAGCATAGAGAGAAGATAAGTTTACTTTGGCCCAGGTTACATGACATATTTGTGTAAAAATGTTACTCGTTTCAAAACCAATGTATTGCATTTACATAGGTACTGCATTTGGCGATGCAAGCAGTTTCACACTGGACTTAGACATAACACCAGAAAGTCACTGGTTCTCACCTGTGTTCTGTAGTTGGCTATAGAAGCAGGCAGGAGCAAAATAAGGCACTTGATCCCCATAAAGAAGAATTTGATAATAAAGTTGGTGATGCCGATGGCCCACAGGACCTCCCAGAATCCCAGTGGCTCAATAGTTGGATTGAGGAACACCATGCTGTGGGAGAGGAGCAAGGAGGTTAAATGGCAAATACAATAGATTCCATACTGCAATGCAATAAACAAACATTTTAGTGGTGTAACGCTGCGTTATCCTCATGATTCAGTACGTACCTCGGTATTAAGGTTTTGGTTTTGTTCATTTTCATTACTGTAAGTGAACAAATTACGGAGCACTAAAGTGCTTAGCTTTTGTGTGAACATCTTATGAGTTTTAAAAGGAAATATGAAAAAACTGCAAACTGCTGGCAGGAAATTCTCCAATAAAAACAATTCTTAGGGCTTGAACTATACAGCCCGCAGGGCATGTGCGGCTCGCCAGCATCCTAAATCTGGCGTACCTGCGGTACGTCTTGAAACATTTTTTAATAATATTAAAGTTTATCCATATTACTCTCTTCTTCTGACCAACCTGACTTATTTCAGTCAATGACAAAGTGTATTAAATATCTGCTTCATAAGCATAGCATTTACTTATATGGAGCTAACCAAACAACCTTTCCTGGCCATGGTGCAAATCATTTAAAACCAACACATTAAGTTTACATAAATGTGCCACACAATTTCACCTGTCCACTGAACTAGGTGGACATTATAAAAATGTCTAAAGCACCTACCTAATTCAAAATTACACCAATCTAAATCCACTAAAAAGAATGACTGGTAAAACGCAAAACACTCTCTCTCCACACTTCCCCGTGTTTGGCGCATTTATCTGTGTTTAATGTTTCTGAATGCCATCCATCCATTTTCTATTCTACCGCTTATTCCCTTCGGGGTCACGGGGGGCGCTGGAGCCTATCTCAGCTACAATCGGGCGGAAGGCGGGGTACACCCTGGACAAATCGCCACCTCATCACAGGGCCAACACAGATAGACAGACACCATTCACACTCACATCCACACACTAGGGCCAATTTAGTGTTGCCAATCAACCTATCCCCAGGTGCATGTCTTTGGAGGTGGGAGGAAGCCGGAGTACCCGGAGGGAACCCACACAGTCACGGGGAGAACATGCAAACTCTACACAAAAAGATCCCGAGCCTGGGATTGAACCCCAGACTACTCAGCACCTTCGTATTGTGAGGCAGACGCACTAACCCCTCTTCCACCGTGCTGCCCTGTTTCTGAATGATTAAACAATAATAAAAGGGAACTGCACTTTTTTGGGAAATTTGCCTATCGTGCACAATCATTATGAAAGACATGACAACGGATGTATTTTTTTAATACATTCTAAATATTAAATAAACGTAAATACAAATCTGCTTACAGCGGAGCCAATGGGAGGTACTCTATTCCGCCCATAAAATCCAATAACCATCCAAAAAGTACCAACAAAGTGCCAAAAATATTCCATTTATATTTCATGACTTGAATATTAACCAAGTATTAGTGATAATGTTATTATAAACACTAACACTAACAAACTATAGCGGCGCTGTGATCACTACCGTGTGTCCCTATGTTTACATCATTGAGCGCTCTGCTGTTTCCTCCTTTCCCTGCTCCTTGTACATCATAAATCATGCATCTCACCTGAAAAATAAATTGCCCATGATATAAGCCGACAAGTTGGTACACTTTGACAGCCATTTAGGACTCGGAACTGACGAGAACGACATGAAAAGACGCTTGGTCCCCCCGTCCCCTCACCCCGTTTCTTTGTGAGGATTATGAGACATTCTTCATCTATATGGGAATATATGAACATCCCAACAGTCTGCATTCTAATGACAGCAGACATTGTACAGTAAATTATGTTTTATTATGTTTGTTAGCTCTAATGAAGTCTGCAGTCAGCAGTAATGAAAAAAAAAAAGCAAACATGATTAGTTTTTCAAAGCTAATGCGACGTGCATGCTTAAAATGATCAAAATACGCATATATTAAATGCTGTGCTACTACATAACATATATACTTACATCATGTATAGAAAATCCCAATAGAGGTGTTTCTATGTTTTTTTAAGGGTTTTATAGGCAGAATTGAGCGGCTCACAAAGGCTCCATTGTAAACGGACTTTTGATCGCATTTATTTAATATTGAGAATGATTGAAAATAAAATAAAAATACATCCATCTTAATGTCTTTCATAATGATTGTGAACGATGGGCAACATTCCTAAAAAGTAAGGAGGTCGTCAGGAATGTAAACAAGGACAAGGAGTCAAAGTTTCACATTTAATGTTTTATCTTTTATAATTCATATTGTAGTGTTGTCAAAGTTTTTGGCTGAACACCAAGAAGATTAACCAGCAAGGTAAAGCGGATTGTATTTGTTATTCTTAATCATTGTAGCTACCTGGCAGGTAAAGTTAAGGGAGTTTTGTGATTTCAAACTTTGAGTGCACCACTGGGCAAGTGACAGTGTGTGTGCGCGTTGTCAGCACAGCTGTATAAGAGGACTGTTCAGCTAGTTGTTGTTGTTTTGACTTTATTTAATAGATAATTGATCCATCACCCCGTTATGTTTGTTTGATATACAGTACCGTGTAGCGCTTTAAATTGTGTTCAGAGTAGAGCTGAAACGATTCCTCGAGTAACTCAAGTAATTCGATTACAAAAAATATTAGAGGAATTTTCACTGCCTCAAGCCGTCGTTAATTTTTTTTACGGCATTTTGCCTTGTTTAGTAAACAGTAGTCAAAGCTCACGTTTTGCACATATTGTTTAGGTGTTGCACAGCGTGTTTAAGTTTGGGGCGGTATAGCTCGGTTGGTAGAGTGGCCGTGCCAGCAACTTGAGAGTTCCAGGTTCGATCCCCGCTTCCGCCAACCTAGTCACTGCCGTTGTGTCCTTGGGCAAGACACTTTACCCACCTGCTCCCAGTGCCACCCACACTGGTTTAAATGTAACTTAGATATTGGGTTTCACTATGTAAAAGCGCTTTGAGCACTAGAGAAATGCGCTATATTAATATAATTCACTTCACTAATTCACTTCACGTCAAAGATCACTGCACAACACCGCTCTTTTAAATACGATTGAGTTTAGAAAACTTTTTTGCCGACATAACTCTCAATGGCAGACGCCGCAGAAAGCAGTGGACAAGAGCCATAGCAAAACAAGGGAATTAAGAAGGGACAAAAGTTTTCTAAGGTGTGGGAACACTTGACACTAAAATCGAAGGAAAACGCAGTAGTATGCAAACATTGCAAAGTGGAGCTCTCACACCACAATAGCACAGTTCGATGCTGTAGCACCTGTCGAGAAAGCATCCAATTTGAGGGACGTCCGCAGGGGAGGTAAGTCATCTATTATCAAATGTAAACACAAAAGTTGTGTTAGTTAAATAAATGTTATTCTTTAAGATAACCAGGATGTGTTTTTTCACTCCCGCAAAGTCATCAAATGCCGCCAAAAGGTGTTGAAAGCTAATAATGCTATCCGAGCTATCGTGTTCAATTAGTAGTCGTGCAAAGTTATTCGGGTTAGATAGATAGATAGATAGTACTTTATTGATTCCTTCAGGAGGGTTCCCTCAGGAAAATTAAAATGTTATTTATTATTAGTTATTCAAGTATGCAACCACATGCTACTTGAATAGCTTGCACTTGCACCCACTATAGTCTCTGTAGAATGTAAGCTTTCCAAGTCCTTGTCCACAGTGGTAGCACTTGTGTGCCAAGTTCCTGTCAGCCATATTGGTTCTGAATAAGAAGTTGCACATTTCAAATGCAGTATTAAAGGCACTACCTAATCCACTTTTTTAGGTTGATATAATGAAAACTGTTCTTATTGTATTATTTTTAATACTAAGAATATAGTTTTATTTTAACTTTCTCAGGGAATTTTAATTTTGAACTAATTATATATATATATGTATATATATGTGTTTTCATCTCAAATATGTTATGATGGCAAAATGAACATTGATTACTATTTTGCATGCAAATAATGCAATTAACTGTATTGCATTCTCAAAATGTAAAACTGTTGCTGTCATTATTAAGTGGTTTGTCTTTTTACATTGTTTATGTATTGTTGGCAGGTTGAAAACAGCTCAGCGGATTTGCGTGGTGAAACCACCATTTAAACGGCACCGTATAATAATCATCAAAAACGCATGAGAGACAAGAACTTTGTTTATGCGGTCACACCACACAGCACATAGAACTGTGAGCGCACCTGTTTTTATTAGCACACACAAATTGGCACAATCAACCACGGACACATTTCAGCTGTGCGTGTCAGTCTTCAATAATGAAAACAGGCGTTTAGGAAATAAAAGACAATTAGGCCAAACACAATAATTGAGGGCACATCTTAACATGTATAATTAAACCTTAATTAAGCAAAAATATGATTTATTTGATTACTCGATCGGGATATTCGATAGAATACTCGATTACTAAAATATTCGATAGCTGCAGCTCTAGTTCAGAGTGTACAAACTTTTAGTAAAAATATGGACTTTTGTATAGGCTGGAACCCATTATTCACATTTACATTGTTTCTTTGGGAGAGATTTGCGTCAATATACAAACTTTTTAATTTACCAGCCCCGTTCAAGAACCAGTTAGGTTCGTAAATTGGAGGTTTTACTGTACTCCGTTACAACAAGGATAAAAACTACCTCACTTAATATACTCGTACTTTGTGCGGCAGTTTAGCAAAGTCATTATTGTTAGTATCACCTTTTAGAAGAGGAGCGCTCACAACGCGTACAAATATATGCTGAGATATTGTGAACATTACCAGTTGTAAAGTGTCTCCGTGAGGAAGGTGTAGTAAAGGAGGAGGGTGGAGGAGATCAGGAGGAGGAGCAACCACACACACTGCAGCTTTGCATGGCGATCCTGAGGATGCAAACAAACTTCAGGATGCTATCAGTGATGCTAACTGCTCTTCCTCCCACACGTCTGTCTGCTCTTACCTGAAGAAATACTTGCTTTTGGATGCTTTTGTTCACGTAGAGGAAAGTAGTGAAGAGGCCGGCACCGACTGCCAGTCCTGGTGAAAGAGTCTAATTAGACATTAAGACATGTAAGTTAGCGGCTGCGATGGCGTCTGCGGTCACTCACCCAGTGCATGCTGAATGACCAGTTTAGCACTTAATATCACAAGGAAAGGAAGACTCTTCTGGAGCCAACGGAACAGACACCTGAGATCAGACAAGGAGGCAGCGGGTTCTCCAGAGTCCTGTTCCGAGTCAGACGGGCCAAGCTCAGGCTCCGAGTTGGCGTGGCGCTGCCCACAGTGACGTTCGTGTCCATGGGAATGGCTGTGAGTGTTGACCCTGGACCTCCTGGTGGACGCACCTCCGCCCGACTCCCCCGGTACACTGGTCATGGGAACCCGCACCTCGTTACTCTTAGGTTGTGCAGCAGGTGCATCACTAGAGGGCGCAGTCCTGGCGGGAAGCTCTGCTTGCAGAGGAGGGTATAAACCATTTCTTGCATGAGTGCCCTCCTGTCTCGAATTAGACTGCATGACAGCAGGAGACTCCCACACTTTCACAGCCCTTCTGGAATCAAAAACAAACTTATATACCTTTCATTCCAAGTATCCTACATTACTTCTGAAGTGGTACCTCAATTTATATTTTCTTAGGATTCTGTTTGGCAACATTTTTGCTAGATGTTTTTGTATACCGTGTAAGTGAGGGATGTCAAACATGCGACCCGGATCAGGCCCGCGAGATGAGTTTGCTAAGTGTAATATTGAGCTGCATTTTTTTAATTAAAGAAACTGCTGTTCTAAATGTGTCCACCGGATGTCACAATATAAATTATTTTAGGCAAGCAAATAGTTGTTTATCAGGGCCAGCAAGTATACCAAGCAAGAAGTACATGGTAAAGTGGGGCTGCCACTCCTACCCCTCGACCCAACATAAATCAAACAGGAGTAAAATAAATAATTGGTAACCCCACTTAAAATGCTGCATGAGACACTGCACTTCTGTGAAAATTATTGTCTTCTGTGCAAATTTAAAGAAAGGGAACAGTGTGTGATTTACTGCAATACTGTCAGTCTTAAGTTTTTATTTTTGGTTTGTTGAAATTGTTCCACATTGCACAGTTTTTTTTTGTTTCTATCAATACACAGTGGTGCCCAGACGGCAAGGAGTAACTCAACTCTTAGACTTAGACTTAAACAAACTTTATTGATCCACAAGGGAAATTGTTCCACACAGTAGCTCAGTTACAAAGGATGGAAAGGGTAAGGATGGAAAGGCATAAAGTAGACTAAAAATGTACCATAGTAGCAAGCAATATAAAATATAACATATGTAATATTTACATATTAGTATATAATATATGCTGATATATTATATTTAGGGCTGCAACTAACGATTCATTTGATAATCAATTAATCTGTCGATTATTACTTCGATTAATCGATTAATAGTCGGATAAAAGAGACAAACTACATTTCTATCCTTTCCAGTATTTTATTGAAGAAAAAAAAACAGCATACTGGCACCATACTTATTATGATTATTGTTTCTCAGCTGTTTGTAAATGTTGCAGTTTATAAATAAAGGTTTAAAAGAAAAGAAAAAAAATTTAAAAAAGAAAAAAAAAGCCTCTGCGCATGCGCATAGCATAGATCCAACGAATCGATGACTAAATTAATCGGCAACTATTTTTATAATCGATTTTAATCGATTAGTTGTTGCAGACCTAATTATATTACCGTATTTTTCGGAGTATAAGTCGCACCGGAGTATAAGTCGCACCTGCCGAAAATGCATAATAAAGAAGGAAAAAAACATATATAAATCGCACTGGAAACTGGCCAAACTATGAAAAAAACTGCGACTTATAGTCCGAAAAATACGGTACATTATATTTTTATATAATACAATTAGGGCTGCAACAACTAATCGATCAAATCGATTAAAATCGATTATAAAAATAGTTGCCGATTAATTTAGTCATCGATTCGTTGGATCTATGCTATGCGCAGAGGCAAATTTTTTTTTATTTAAAAAAAAAAAAAAAAAAAAAAATTTTTTTATAAACCTTTATTTATAAACTGCAACATGTACAAACAGCTGAGAAACAATAATCAAAATAAGTATGGTGCCAGTATGCTGTTTTTTTTCAGTAAAATACTGGAAAGGATATAAATGTAGTTTGTCTCCTTTATCCGATTATTAATCGATTAATCAAAGTAATAATATACAGATTAATCGATTATCAAATTAATCGTTAGTTGCAGCCCTAAATACAATATCTAACAACTCTTGAAAAGTTTCTACCTCAGTTTGTAGCGTTAGCACAGGATTAATAGGTGGAAATGACAAATGATGTAGTTGATACAAAGCAGAGTTTTTATTTATGCTTTATTTTGTTTTTTGTTTAACCCTAGACGGGCTGTGACTTAAAGTTTAATTAATTGCTTTGTAGATACACTGAGATTAAGTCTAAGTTAATTGTGTTCTCCAGGGTGTTTTTGAAACAGCACCATTTTTTCCTCTGAATTTTCAACTAATTTGAAGTGTTATGTCAAGAGGATTATTTGTGATATGTACATTTTCAGAATGTGCTTGTTCTATTTTGGGCCTGAAGTAAAACAAAGAAAACAATCTGAAGTTGTTGTAGTTGTATTTTTTTGTTTGAAAGTATTTATTTGTTGTTCATAAATAAGAGGGATGAACCATTTGTTTTGTATTTAACTTACTAATACCGAAATCTGGGGAAAAAAAATATTATTTTGAGAGGCACTATTACACTTAGTGGAATAAAAGCAGCGGTTTGTGGTGGGAAATGTGTTGGATCTTTTGGTCTGATATCATTTCAAAATAATGGGATGAACTTGATTGTTTACTTCATTTGTTAAATGCTGACAAATAAAACGTGTTTAAAAAGAAACCCTGTGTGTGAAAAGATACATTGATCATCACGATACCAATAATAATAGCCGTTTAACAATCGAATCATAATCTAATCGAATTGTGAGGTGCCGAAGAGGGCACACCCTTAATTCTCTCTACATTTTCAAAAGGTAAGTACAACTGCAAGATAACCAATCGTCGGAGTATAGAAAGTTGTAAGTTATAGCACACGGCTGCGGGGTTTCGATAGTGTGACATGTTGTGCGATCAGATGGGTTGATCTGTTCGTGTCCGGCCAAAGAATGAATGTTGTGAGTGCCAGCACTTTGATAAAGAGGGTGAGAAGCACTGTTGATTTCAAGAAGTAACTCGTAGCAAAGTACGACTGTGGCCTCTACTGGGCTCTCCCTTTGTCGCCGCTCATTGTCGTCTTCCCCAACAAGAATCTTAAATAAAGTTAAAAGTCAAGGCAAATGTTTCATTATACATTTCATTCATCATTTAAATGAATTTCATTATTTTCTGCATTTAAACTATAACTACTTTATCAAATTTGATTTGAATTATTAATTATGAAAATGCATTAAATGGATTTACAGGTATAAAATGTATCTTTGTTTAAGCTTTTGAAACGGATTGATAACAAAATCCTAAAGTACTACTGTACCACACTCTTCATTCATATCTTTATAAAACTTAAAAATATGCTCTCTTGAATTTCCATCACTGAAGACATTTAACCAACTGTTGAAAAAGTAAGAAAGATGGAATGGGTAGGATTAACTGGAGATATTCCATTCCATAAAAGGGACAAGCGGTAGGAAATGGATGGATGGATGTGTTTAATGTTTGTAAACATGAATTATACAGTTGAAAGCCGCCATGTTGGTAAAGAAACACGTCACGCGTTTCATACAGTAAGAGATTTTAGAATGCCGTCGATTATTTGAGCTGATTTACACAGAATTTACACTCAACTATGTTGTGTTAAAGGTCAGAGTTACCTGGCAATTATTCAGACACATAAAAAGTGTTGGTTAAAACTTTTCAGGAAATAAGCACTGTTGTGGTTAGCATTAGCATTGTGTCGGGCTACTATACTAGCGAGCTAACTCACCTGTCATTCTGCAAGCGGAGTTTCATGGCAAGCCTTCAGTCCCCATTTAACGCAGTGATTTAAGCGCAAAGCAAAACGAAAGCAAATACAAACTAAAATAAAGCCGCTGACTGACGAGCTCAGCCAGAAACTGTCAGTTCCAACGTATTGACGTCATGCATCACTTGCTCTGCTTGAGTTATGGGTGTAGTGTTTGTCGACAACTGTTACACTACTGCCATCTAGCGGTGCGTTTCGACTACTACTACTACTGCCATGAGGCGCATGAGAAGACCACGCTTACATTCTTTAAGTTTAGTGAAGTTAGTTGGACATTTAAAGAGACGCTCATGCTTCTAAAGAAATAATTAGACATTCTTACTTCCAACTGAAGTTGAGCAAGTCAATTCTTGTCTTGTTACAAACACGTTGTTTGTGTGACAGACCACTGTGTTCATTCCAAAATGAAGTGAAGATTATTAAAGGCCTACTGAAACCCACTACTACCGACCACGCAGTCTGATAGTTTATATATCAATGATGAAATCTTAACATTGCAACACATGCCAATACGGCCGGGTTAGCTTACTAAAGTGCAATTTTAAATTTTGCGCGAAATATCCTGCTGAAAACGTCTCGGTATGATGACGCCTGCGTGTGACGTCACGGGTTGTAGAGGACATTTTGGGACAGCATGGTGGCCAGCTATTAAGTCATATGTTTTCATCGCAAAATTCCACAGTATTCTGGACATCTGTGTTGGTGAATCTTTTGCAATTTGTTCAATGAACAATGGAGACAACAAAGAAGAAAGCTGTAGGTGGGAAGCGGTGTATTGCGGCAGGTGTTGCACCCCCGCCGTAGAATGCACCCCTTGACTGTTGTGCCGGATAACAAAGCCGGTGTTTCATTGTTTACATTCCCGGAAGATGACAGTCAAGCTTTACCATTGACCTTTGGAGAACTGGGACAACAGAGACTCTTACCAGGAGGACTTTGAGTTGGATGCGCAGACGCGGTACCGTGAGTACGCATGCAAACATTTAATCGCTTGCCCGTACGTGCGTGCCGCTATGTGCATGTCACGTACGTAACTTTGGGGACTTTGGGGAAATATATGTGCTGTATGAACTTTGGGGAGGTGAACGCTACTTTGGGCTGTGGGATTGAGTGTGTTGTGCAGGTGTTTGAGTTGTATTGGCGGGTTATATGGACGGGAGCGGGGAGGTGTTTGTTATGCGGGATTAATTTGTGGCATATTAAATATAAGCCTGGTTGTGTTGTGCCTAATAGAGTATATGTATATGTCTTGTGTTTATTTACTGTTTTAGTCATTCCCAGCTGAATATCAGGTCCCACCCGCCTCTCACAGCATCTTCCCTATCTGAATCGCTCCCACTGCCCTCTAGTCCTTCACTCTCACTTTCCTCATCCACGAATCTTTCATCCTCGCTCAAATTAATGGGGAAATCGTCGCTTTCTCGGTCCGCTCTCGCTGCTGGTGGCCATGATTGTAAACAATGTGCGGATGTGAGGAGCTCCACAACCTGTGACGTCACGCTACTCGTCTGCTACTTCCGGTACAGGCAAGGCTTTTTTATCAGCGACCAAAAGTTGCAAACTTTATCGTCAATGTTCTCTACTAAATCCTTTCAGCAAAAATATGGCAATATCGCGAAATGATCAAGTATGACACATAGAATGGATCTGCTATCCCCGTTTAAATAAGAAAATCGCATTTCAGTAGGCCTTTAACAACTATGGTGTCACTGTGTCAGTACATTTTTCAATCAAAAGTTTATTTCTATTTTCATGGTAGTTGTTCCTAAATAGTCTGAACATGATTCATGGTTATGCCTAAAAAGTTGCATGAATAAACCTGCGCAATTTATCATATTGAAAATGGAGTAGAAATAAGCAGGGGCAGCACGGTCTAACAGGGGTTAGTACATGTGCCTTACAATACGAAGGTCCTGAGTTCAATCCTGGGCTCGGGATCTTTCTATGTGGAGTTTGCATGTTCTCCCCGCGACTGCGTGGGTTCCCTCCAGGTACTTCGGCTTCCTCCTACCTCCAAAGACATGCACCATGAATTGATTTACGTGGACCACTTGAAAAACTTATTCGGGTGTTACCATTTAGTGGTCAATTGTACGGAATATGTACTGTGCAATCTACTAATAAAAGCTTCAATCAATGCAGATTGATTGGCAACACTAAATTGGCCCTAGTGTGTGAATGTGAGTGTGAATGTTGTCTGTCTATCTGTGTTGGCCCTGCGATGAGGTGGCGACTTGTCCAGGGTGTACCCCGCCTTCTGCCCGTATGCAGCTGAGATAGGCTCCATCACCCCCCGCGACCCCGAAAGGGACAAGTGGTAGAAAATGGATGGATGGATAGAAATAAGCAAAACATATTTAATCCTAACCCAAATCTACAGATAACTTTTTTACACTCTGTGTTTAATAGGTTCACATTACCATAACATTTTGTGTTGAAGAAGTTGGTTAACTTCCTGTGTTGAAACATTATTCTCTTGTAATAAACAGAGAGAGTAACAGACCATAAGTAGCAAATAAAAGATAAAATGCTTGTTTAGCGTTCATGGAAAGGAAAAAGAAGCAAAGTAACGAATGAGTCAACAATAAATAAATAGATTTGAGACAAATAAATATAAATGTTATAGTATGTATAAATAAGAGCAGGATATGATTTAAGTATAAGTACTGTAATAACTTATTTTAATGCTCATTGAATTAATTATTGTTGTATGATTTTGTTAAAATTAACATACGAGAGTGTCCGCCCTGATATCGGTAGGTTGTGAGTTCAAACCCCGGCCGAGTCATACCAAAGACTATAAAAATGGGACCCATTACCTCCCTGCTTGGCACTCAGCTTCGAGGGTTGGAATTGGGGGTTAAATCACCAAAAATTATTGCCGGGCGCGGCCATCGCTACTGCCCACTGCTCCCCTCACCTCCCAGGGGGTGATCAAGGGTGATGGGTCAAATGCAGAGAATAATTTTGCCACACCTTGTGTGTGTGTGACAATACACAAGTACAAGTACAATGTACTGTAACTTTAACTTAATACCAGTTGTTAAAATAAATAATTAATAATACTTTTTTTTTTTTTAAATCAGACTAATTCTGGCAATCTTCAGCTGAGCCATTACCTCTCACACCTGCTGGCAGTTTGCAAACGGTTTGCACCTACTGGCCTTCTTATTTTAAGCCCTGCTGCCAGCCACAACAGTTGCTCCCATAGATATCTTACAATAGATGCCGCATCGACTGCTACTGTCTATTGTCGCTGACGAGCCGTGAGGCCGCCATCTTAAACCGGTTAACATCTTCATCTAGTGAGAGGATAAATTAAGTGTCAGTACATTTAATCCATCATAACTTTCTCAAAACAATTTTTTCATAACTTACTCTACACCTTCCTTCATAAATTATGTTGTAGTGGTACTCATTGGGCAAAATCTGATACATTGGTTACTAAACTTGTGCGATCTCATGTGTGCTAGTATATTAGTGTTGTCCCGATACCAAAATGTATTTATCGATGCTTTTCGGTACTTTTCTAAATAAAAAATTGCATTATGGCTTTATTTTAACAAAAAATATTACTGTACAATAAACATGTTTCTTATTGCAAATTTGTCCTCAAATAAACAAACAAGTGAACATACAAGACAACTTGTCTTTTAGTAGTAAGTAAACAAACAAAGACTCCTAATTAGTCTGCTGACATATGCAGTAACATATTGTGTTATTTTCCATTCTATTATTTTGTCAACACAATTAAGGAAAAGTGGTAGAAAATGAATTATTAATCTACTTGTTCATTTACTGTTAATATCTGCCTACTTTCTCGTTTAACATGTTATATCTACACTTCTGTTAAGATTTAATAATCCCTTGTTCTTCTGTTGTTTGGATGCTTTACATTAGTTTTGGATGATACCACAAATGTTGGTATGAATCCGATACCAAGTAGTTACAAGATCAGACATTGGTCGTATTCAAAGTCCCCCAGGGACATATTTCCTGACTTTACAAACATAATATACATTTTAAAATAACGGAAGAAGATTTTGTGATGCTAAAAACTATCGATGTAATCATAGTAGTATCGACTATACTTGGTATCATTACAGTGGATGTCAGGTGTAGATCCACCAATGGCGTTTGTTTGCATTGTCACGGGTGCGGGGGTTGATGTGGAGTTTGCATGTTCTCTCTGTGACTGCGTGGGTTCCCTCCGGGTACTCTGGCTTCCTCCCATCTCCAAAAACATGCACCTGGGGATAGGTTGATTGGCCCTAGTGTGTGTGAATGTGAGTGTTGTATAACACTTTAATAATAATAAATAATAATAATAATAATAATAATAAAAGATAATAAAAATAGATAAGAGGGCTGAAAACAGAACCTTGTGGGACACCTCTATCGACTAGCATCTGATTGGATTGACAACCATTGACAGAGACATATTTATATCTATTGTGGAGGCATGAGTGAAACCATAGGACAGCATTTTAACCACATTGTTGAAATTAAATGGTCTTTCTGGAGTCACTTCCTCTCCGAACTCAGTTTGTAAACGATCAATGAGTCCATACAAAGCTAAGAGCCGGAGATTCTAGAAATACACGGCGCACTTACCCATGTAAAAAAAATTCTGAGGAGGGGGACCTCAAATAACAGTTTAGTGTGGCTGAAACAGGGTTTAGGCTAAATAATTATTCGTTTAAGAGGTTAACCGGCTGAATGTAGACATAGCTTCAGAAAAGTAGCATCAGATTTACCGCTTGTCCGAGCACCCACTGGCAGAAATGTAGATCGGCGCCTATGCCACAGTCTGTAGAAAATGTGCTTTCGTCAGCTATGAAGTTGGCGTGAGGCTACGCACATTTCCACGTCAAGTTAAGTTTTGATACATCTCATCTTGCCCTAAAAAAGGACGTACGCCAGGTTTTTGTGCATAAGCAAGCATAATACATGAGGCACCTGAACAGCTTCTACTGCAGGTATTCACAACCGTTACACAGTCATCAAAACCACCCCAACACTCAGACTCTGCCCTACCAGCTACCCCCAGAACCCTCAACCCTTCCCCCCATAACCCCTCACCTGCACTGACCATCTGCGAAAAGGATGTGCGCCAGAAATGCTCCTGGACCAGACCGGTGTGTGTCCCTCGTGTTTGGGAGTCTGTGCTAAGCTGCTGGACCCTATCTTCACGCAGATCTTCAATTCATTACTGGAGTAGTAAGAAGTGCCCTCTTGCTGCAAAGGCTCCACCATCATCCCAGTCCCAAAGACCCCTGCTATCACAGGACTCAGTGACTACAGACTCGTCGCCCTGACATCTGTGGTCATGAAGTCCTTTGAGAGACTCGTGCTGTGCCACCTGAAGGACATCACAGGACCCCTGCTGGACCCCCTGCAGTTTGCCTATCCGGCAAATAGGTCAGTGGAGGATGCAATCAACATGGGACTGAACCACATCCTGCCTCATTTTGACTCTACAGAGACCTACGCTGCAGTAGGATCCTGTACATGGACTACAGCTTTGCATTTGATGCGTATTTCCGGTCTTGGCATCTTCGTCAGGACAGAAGGGTGACACGGCAGTGCGGCTGGATCAAAAAAGACGTCGGAGATGCATTACTGAACCAAAAGTTGCTTTATTACAAGCGAGCGTCATTATACAGGACTGCAGTTCCTGGAGGAGGTCAGGTCAAGAAAATGAAGTTCAAACCCCTGCCGAGTCATACCAAAGACTATAAAAATGGGACCCATTTCTTCCCTGCTTGGCACTGAGCATCAAGGGTTGGAATTGGGAGTTAAATCACCAAAAATGATTCCAGGGCGCGGCACCGCTGCTGCCCACTGCTCCCCTCACCTCCCAGGGGGTGAACAAGGGGATGGATCAAATGCAGAGGACAAATTTCACCACACCTAGTGTGAGTGTGACAATCATTGGTACTTTAACTTTAACTTTAACTATTGTTTTCGGACATAAAATAAGTGTGCAGTATTGTGATACATACAATGAAATCAACATACGTCTAAGAATTATGTTTATTATCATAAAAATAATTTGAGTTATAATCTCTGCAAACTAAATCTTATTGTTTGTAAGTATCATGGTTTTGCATTTTAATCATACAAATAATGTACACTCCAAGTTTTTAAGGAGAAAATAAAGACTCATTTTAAAAGATGTGATTTCTTTGATGCAGCAGGTGGCGCTACAAGTTCATTATTACAGGAAACCAGGTAACAAAAGATGTATTTCTATGAAACTGAAGTTTTTGTATTGACTGATACTGAACATGAGATAATGCCAATTACTGAAGTTAATGTTATGAAGTTTTGATGTTTAACTCCCCTGGAAAAAGCATGCTTGCTGAGAAAGCAAAGTTATTCAAATCTTCTGAACTCAGATGGTGTCATGTCTTTTGGATCATGTTTTGTTTTGTTTAGTTCTGTTTGGTTTTTGGACTTTTTTTAGTTCCTGGTTGTGCACTCTTGCTTGTTTTGACAACTTATTAGTTTCACCTGTTCACGTTTTGGACTCACGCACCGGTTGTTAATCATGTCACTACTATTTAAGCCTGTCATTTTCAGTTGGTCGGCCTGGCGACATTGTCATTATCATGCCCTGCTTATTCCATAGTTTATGCTTTATGCCATGCCACGTAAGTTTGTGTTCTGCTCTTGTCACAGTAAGTTTTTATGTGTTTCACGTCCATAGTTTTGTCCATGTGTTAGTTTTTGTTTTCATAGTCAAGTTTGTTCTGCGCCTTGAGCGCGCCTTTTGTTTGTTCTTTTGTTAGTGTTAAAATAAATAATGTCCTTACCACCACGCCATGTGCGCTTCAGTTCGTTTGCATCTCGGGAAAGCAACCCACGCAGGAAACTGCATCATAGTCCATGTCGTGACAGATGGACAGAATCCACAATATAATCAACCCTTAGCTAGAAGGTGGAAGTTGAAGTATAGTGAATTATATTCATATAGCGCTTTTCTCTAGTGACTCTCGAAGCGCTTTACATAGTGAAACCCATGGTCTAAGTTACATTTAAAGTGTGGGTGACACTGGGAGCAGGTGAGTAAAGTGTATTGCCCAAGGACACAACGGCAGTGAGTAGGATGGCGGAAGCGGGTATTGAACCTGGAACCCTCAAGTTGCTGGCACGGTCACTCTACCAACCAAACCACGCTGCCATTAAAATGTATTACTGCATTATTACACAATTATTGTGTTTGCGTTTAGCAACATCATGATGGCTCATCAGCACAGCAGCCCTTGGAGGCTGAGAGGAGCAATGGTGGTGATGGTGATGATGATGGTGATGATAGTGATAGGGATGATGACGATGGTGATAGTTGTGATGGTGATGCAGATAATGATGAGGGTGATGGTGATTAAAGTTAAAATACCAATGATTGTCACACACACACTAGGTGCGGTGAAATTTTTCTCTGCATTGAACCCATCACCCTTGATCACCCCCTGGGAGGTGAGGGGAGCAGTGAGCAGCAGCGGTGGCCGCGCCCAGGAATCATTTTGGTGATTTAACCCCCAATTCCAACCCTCGATGCTGAGTGCCAAGCAGGGAGGTAATGGGTCACATTTTTTGATGATGGTGATGAGGGTGGTGCTTGTGATGATGGTGAGGGTGATGGGGATAATGATGAGGGTGGTAATAGTGATAATAGTTGAGTGATGATGTTTGCTGGTGGTAATGGTTGTATTGATGATGGTGGTGGAGATGTTGATGGTGATGTTGATGATAGTGATGATGGTGATGATGATGGTGATAGGAATGACGGTGATGATGGCAATGGTGATAATGATGATGGTGGGAGGGAAGGTAAGGTGATGGTGATGATCTTTTTTCAGCATGCTGCTGCTCGCAGTCTGTGTTAAATGAAAATGAGGCTGCCCTGTCTGACGTACTCTCTGCATACACAAATTGTGTGTCTGTGTTTTCTTTCGATGTCCCATCCATCTCAAGGTCCTCATATGCTCCTCAGCATCCATCTTTGCTTTAAGTAATAACATGACGCTGTCACAACAAGGCAGCAAGATGACTCTTTAATATCATTTATAATTATTGTTATATATTACACATTTAGCATGCAGATGACTTGATGAACATACACTGTAATATGATGAAAATGAGAGTGCGTATTATATTAAGAACATTTTTTTCAGAACACCGTCTGCTCCTGGATGATGAATATTCTTAATATAAGAGGTCCCTACGATCTTAGATAAGAGCCTGCTTGCCTCGGCAAAGGTTGTGGATGAAAATAAAAGTCCAGACTCCAAAGTAGAAGAAAAAGACGCACATTAAGCTACCGGAGTGGCTGAGCTCGTCTCCATAGATCGAGGTCGTCCAAAGTGCAACATGAGGGAATGAGAAAATGATGCTAACGTGTTTGTGTGTTAGATTATTTTTAGCATATTTAATTAATTTAAAGTATCAAAGTGGGCAGCACCTGAGAAGCTTAAAAAATGTGTCTCCTCAGTTCCCAAACGTTTACTGAGTGTTGTTAAAAGGAAAGGCCATGTAACACAGTCCTTTCCGTACTACTTTGGCACGTGTTGCAGCCATGAAATTCTAAGTTAATTATTATTTGCAAAAAAATAAAATAAAGTTAATGAGTTTGAACATCAAATATCTTGTCTTTGTAGTGCATTCAATTGAATATGGGTTGAAAATGATTTGCAAATCATTGTATTCCGTTTATATTTACATCTAACACAATTTCCCCACATCATCTGTGTGGTGTTGTCTTGCCAAGTGAAATGTTCAAAGATGTCTTAGAAGATGAATACACCAACAACCTCCTAACATGTAAAACTGTTGAATAACTGCAAACTCCTAAATTACCTTGGTTTTAAAAAATCCCTATTAAAAGCAATATTTTAAATATTAGCTTACAGAAAATATCAACCTATCTTAATGAATCCTGCCTAACCCTGAATACAAAGAAAAGTATTCCAAAGTAAAACAAATTAGGGGGCTTGTGAAAGCTGTGAGCAGTTTGGGATGGAATTTTCACAAGAACTCAAATGAATACCCTGTCAGATATCAAAACGTGTTTGGGGGGGAATTGGTTATAGAGAGTAATTTTTAATGAAAAATGAAAGAAAAAAAAAAGGCACCACTAAGGATCTAAATGTATAAATACCTGTTAACGACAATAACAAGACAAGAGGATTTTCAAATTCAAACAAAGTTAAAAATAAATAAATCTGTAGAGCCGCAAACAATTAGTACGTTTTCATGCACTGAAAAAAACAAATTATTTCATGGAGTGGCTGGAAAAAGCTTTCTTCATACACATGTAAACACTTTAATCTGATCATGTTTGTCTTTTTCAAAGATTGGGTAATCACCATCTACTTTGTAGTTTACGTGAATAAAAAACAATTCTACCTCTAATGTAGTGAGCTACTGTACCCACAACCAACAAAATGTTTCAAAAATATAAATAAAACAACATACAAATTAAAAATATAAAAGCTGCAATCGTCAATATTTTTAAAGAATATGATCAAATAAAAAGCTACTTGTTTAATAAGTGTCAGAATCTTCTTAAGAAAACACTTTAAATAAGTAACATGATGCCAGCACAATTCAGTAGACAAAAACCTATTAACTTTTTATTGCATACACAACAAAATTAATACAGAGTAAAAATTACAAGTCTACGTTTTGTTAGTCAGTACACAAAAATAATAAAGTGATGAATCGCAAGAAGTATATCTTCAGTCTCATTCTATCAAAAGATCCTTATTCATACTTTAGTGATGTAAGAATTAAACATTCATATACAACAATTTAGACGTCATTGACATGGAAACCAACAATTAAAAATAATTCACTGCATCAGGCAGAATATGCCGAGGGGGGGGCAGTCAGAAATGTGAAGCACGCTGCTTCATCACTTTTTTTCTGTGCTAATACAACAGTAACATTGCTTTCTTCAAAGAATTTGGTTGTTCGACATTGTATGTAACATACATATGCTTTGCACTGTTTATATGTTTAAAAATAAATGGATGAAAAAAAGGTAATTGAAGATTCGGTAAAATAAGATGATGCTCAGCCTACACCTTTTCAGTCAAAGAAAATGGTCTTTTTGCAAATATACAATGTTGTATATTAATGCACTGAAAGAAAACCCAGAAACTAAAACACACCAATCAGTTTGTCTGAGGAACGTAGTGTTCCAACACAGAAACATGTTAGTCATTCAGTTTCTGTACTTTTTTTTACTACTGTAAGTACGCCTACAAAATAATCCATAATGTCACCAAAGAAAGTTGCAAGTGCCAGCGCTTTGTTCAAGAAGGTGAGAAGACTTAGACTTCCTTTTATTGTCATTCAAATTTGAACTTTACAGTACAGATAAGAACAACATGTTGTTGCATTAGCTCATGGTAGTGCAGGTTAAAAGAACAATAAGGTGCAGATATAAATAAGTAGATTACTGTACAGATAAATATATTGCACTTTTGTATATGCATCCACGTTTATGGATGTATGTTATATTGTCTTAATGTTCCAGCGAGTTAATTCATTTTTGGGGGGAATTGAGGGGATTATTTTGATGCGTTCAAGAGTCTTCCGGCCTGAGGGAAGAAGCTGTTACAGAACCTGGAGGTTCTGCTACGGAGGCTGCGGAACCTCTTTCTAGAGTCCAGCAGTGAAAACAGTCCTTGGTGGGGGTGGGAGGAGTCTCTGCAGATTTTCTGAGCCCTGGTCAGGCAGTGGCTTTTTGCGATCTCCTGGATAGGAGGAAGAGGAGTCCTGATGATCTTTTCCGCCGTCCTCACCACTCTCTGGAGAGACTTCCAGTCTGAGGCACTGTAGGATCCAGTCCAGACAGAGATGCTGTTGGTCAGCAGGCTCTCTATAGTGCCTCTGTAGAATGTGGTGAGAATGGGGTCAGCGAGCTGTGTTCGCAAAAAGTGCATACGCTGCTGAGCTCTTTTTATAAGAGCTCCGGTGTGTAGGGAAACACTAGGGGATTCAAGAAGGAACTCTGAGAAGCTGGCGTCCGTTTGACTCCTTCCTCCCTTCCTCTTTGCTCATCACCATCTTTGCAAACAAGAGTATTTAATAAAGTAAAAGTGATGTGTAAACATTTCGGTCTGTTGGGTTCGTCTCCACTGCTGTGCTGCCGCCGTTCTGCCCTCTCTGGCAGTACCTCTGACATTTCGGGGCGGCGCCATTACCTCTCACACCAGCTGGCAGATTTGCAATCAGGCCTTCCTAAGCCCTGCATGCTGCCAGCCATAACAGTTGCCTCCTTCCAAGTTACAGCTGCAACCCGCCAGGAAGAGGAAGAAGAAGGAGAAACTAAGCCCATCATAACACAGTCATTTTGTTTATGCATTTCACATGGATTTTTCTATCATTATTCCCTATAGAATATGTTTTGTCTTCATGTTTTTGTGTGCCTGAACTGGATTCATTGCATTTACATTCTGTCTTATCTCAGTTTTCATACAATTGCGTCTTCATTGGACCTTTTGGAAGGGTTGAGATATTCTAGATATTACTACTGTAATGAAGTATTACAATTAGAGATACCGATAAATGCTTTAAAATGTAATATCGGAAATTATCGATATCGTTTTTTTGTTTGTTTGGTTTTTTTTTTTATTAAACCAACATAAAAAACACAAGATACACTTACAATTAGTGCATCAACCCAAAAAAACTCCCTCCCCCATTTACACTCATTCACACTCATTCACACAAAAGTGTTGTTTCTTTCTGTTATTAATATTCTGGTTCCTACATTATATATCAATATATATCAATACAGTCTGCAAGGGATACAGTCCGTAAGCACGCATGGTTGTGCGTGCTGCTGGTCCACTAATAGTACTAACCTTTAACAGTTAATTTTACTCATTTTCATTAATTACTAGTTTCTATGTAACTGTTTTTATATTGTTTTACTTTCTTTTTTATTCAAGAAAATGTTTTTAATTTATTTATTTTATTTTATTTTATTAATAATTTAAAAAAAGACCTTATCTTCACCATACCTGGTTATCCAAATTAGGCATAATAATGTGTTAATTCCACAACTGTATAAATCAGTATCGGTTGATATCGGTATCGGTTGATATCGGTATCGGTAATTAAAGAGTTGGACAATATCGGAATATCGGATATCGGCAAAAAGCCATTATCGGACATCCCTAATTACAATATATTGTCGTCTCAGTATGCAAGTTCATATAAAAAAAAAAAAACGAAATATAAGCTCAGCATGAGACGTTACAAAAGTGTGTGTGTACATACTGTATATATGTTTGAGTGCTTCCGAAAACAACCAGTCATTTGTGTCAGTTCCTCCTTTTGTAACTATTTCAGTTTCCGTAATGATAAGAATCCATTATTGCAATATGTCCATTATTATTAGTACGATTATCATTTTTCGGTGTTTTCATTTTGCAGCCTTCATAGACTAGACTTAGACAAACTTTATTGATCCACAAGGGAAATTGTTCCACACAGTAGCTCAGTTTCAAAGGCTGGAAAGGATAATGCAGGTATTAAGTAGATTAAAAATGTACCATGGTAGTAATACAAAATATGATAGTCGAACCTCAGATTCAGGAGGAACAGTGTGGTTTTCGTCCTGGTCGTGGAACTGTGGACCAGCTCTATACTCTCGGCAGGATCCTTGAGGGTGCATGGGAGTTTGCTCAACCAGTCTACATGTGCTTTGTGGACTTGGAGAAGGAATTCGACCGTGTCCCTCGGGAGGTCCTGTGGGGAGTGCTCAGAGAGTATGGGGTATCGGACTGTCTGATTGTGGTGGTCCGCTCCCTGTAAGATCAGTGTCAGAGCTTGGTCCGCATTGCCGGCAGTAAGTCGGACACGTTTCCAGTGAGGGTTGGACTCCGCCAAGGCTGCCCTTTGTCACCGATTCTGTTCATAACTTTTATGGACATAATTTCTAGGTGCAGTCAAGGCGTTGAGGGGATCCGGTTTGGTGGCTGCAGGATTAGGTCTCTGCTTTTTGCAGATGTAGTGGTCCTGATGGCTTCATCTAGCCAGGATCTTCAGCTCTCACTGGATCGGTTCGCAGCTGAGTGTGAAGTGACTGGGATGAGAATCAGCACCTCCAAGTCCGAGTCCATGGTTCTCGCCCGGAAAAGGGTCGAGTGCCATCTCCGGGTTGCAGAGGAGACCCTGCCCCAAGTGGAGGAGTTCAAGTACCTTGGAGTCTTGTTCACGAGTGAGGGAAGAGTGAATCGTGAGATCGACAGGCGGATCGGTGCGGCGTCTTAGGTAATGCGGACGCTGTATCGATCCGTTGTGGTGAAGAAGAAGCTGAGCCGGAAGGCAAAGCTCTCAATTTACCGGTCGATCTACGTTCCCATCCTCACCTATGGTCATGAGCTTTGGGTTATGACAGAAAGGACAAGATCACGAGTACAAGCGGCCGAAATGAGCTTCCTCCGCCGGGTGGCGGGGCTCTCCATTAGAGATAGGGTGAGAAGCTCTGCCATCCGAGGGGGGCTCAAAGTAAAGTATATATATATATATATATATATATATATAGCTGCTGCTCCTCCACATTGAGAGGAGCCAGATGAGGTGGTTCGGGCATCTGGTCAGGATGCCACCAGAACGCCTCCCTAGGGAAGTGTTTAGGGCACGTCCGACCAGTAGGAGGCCACGGGGAAGACCCAGGACACGTTGGGAAGACTATGTCTCCCGGCTGGCCTGGGAACGCCTCGGGATCCACCGGGAAGAGCTGGACGAAGTGGCTGGTGAGAGGGAAGTCTGGGCTTCCCTGCTTAGGCTGCTGCCCCCGCGACCCGACCTCGGATAAGCGGAAGAAGATGGATGGATGGATGGATGGATGGATATATGTAATAATTACATATATACAGTATATAAAATATACTGATATGTTATATTATTATATTTTTATACAATATATAACAAATCCCAATTACTATGTACAATATTACAGTATATCTAACAGTTGCAGCAGAAAATGTCCGGAATGTCAACCACACACAAGGTCAAAGAGACTGACAAGTTTCAATATCTAGATTCTATAGCTATTCCAGAAAGACGGAAAGTGTTTGTATCGACAGATGAAACACTAACTAATGCATTTACATATATTAACATAGATCATGCAAGGTCAATGCACAGACAAGTGTGTTTAAACAAGACAATACTGTTCTTGTCCTATATCATCAGTGATGCGCAGGCAAGGAACACATCTTGAAAAAAATAATATTGAAAATATAAAATTATGAACTTCACAATAAATCTTTTGAAAAGTTTAAAATACATGTAAGGTAAAAAATCAGTGGAATTTGCACACTTTCTGATTAAAAACAAGGGACATTGCGCAATCTGTTAATGCTCTTTGTAGCGGAGGTTGTGACCTCCAAAAGGCAGGAGAACTAAGAAAGTATTGCATGCTAAAAAAAAGTCCAAAATATGAGGTATAGTGTAACAGGGATATGCATAAAGCAAGCGCAGGGAAACTGTGCAAGAAAAATAACTAAAGAGAGCTAACAAGAAAGAATTGCAAAACAAGAAGTCAAAAATGCTACAATCCGTGAAAGTTCCTCTGAACACTAAACATTTGGAATTATCCCACAACCAACAAAGCAAAGAGACTGGCTTAAATAGCCCTCCAACACCAGGTGAGACAATCAACGCAAACAAGCCGCAGGTGAGGAGGGAAGCGATCAGAAAGAGAGTAAACCCAGGGAAAACAGAATACAAACAAAACATGAAGTGAAACCAAAATAAGAGCATAAAACAGGAAGTGAAGGCAAAAACACAGGAAAAACAACCACACATTAACACAAAGAACGGCCTTGCCTAACAGATCGTAACACAATCCTTCATAAAGTGGGTTGGATAGTGTGTGCCCATTTGTCAGCATTTTTCCAATATAATGTTTTCAGAATGATTTTTTTTACACTACGACTTTGCACAAGTTTTATTTCATTATCTTTCTTGATTATCAGACAATAAAATAGAGATAAATGTCAGTGAGGTGCACAATACACTTGCTCATCGTGGGGGATGTGCGCATGAGCTGTGTGTACGTGTGTGTGTGTGTGTGTGTGTGTGTGTGTGTGTGTGTGTGTGTGTGTGTGTGTGTGTGTGTGTGTGTGTGTGTGTGTGTGTGTGTGTGTGTGTGTGCGTGTGTGTGTGTGTGTGTTCTTGTATTTCTACCCTTCTTGAGACATCAACAAGGAAAAGTACCTTCCATATGAGGACCGATGAACAAGTGAGGATATAAACCATGGTCCCAATAGGGCAGCGTTTCTCAAAGTGTGGGGCGCGCCCCACTGTGGGGAATAGAGACATGACAGGTGGGGCGCGAGGAACGGGAGGGAATTTCACTTTATTTTATTTTTTTTTAGATTTTTTTTTTTTTTACTATGCTTTCATTTTCTATACACACTGTAAATCACTTTGTGATTCTGTCTGTGAAATCCGCTTTATAAATAAATGTAAATTACTTATTTTTCCTGTAGGCTTTACATTTCTAGGTAGGAGCAAAAGTTTGACAGACATAGCAACAGTCAGGGATGTGCACATGATTATAGAGGGGCAGGGGCTCAAAGTCAGAAAAGGGCAGGACATTTTTTTTTGGTCCTTTACACAATATGGAAATTAATGTAAAATTAAATTTGCTAATAGGAAGCTAACTACTTAGCTGTGTGTCCTTTGTAGGTAAAAGTGATTGCCATTTCTTTTGTGTCAACAAATTATTGTCATAATGAGTTAATTCACATTATCATAGGCTTGGAAGACATGAAAAGCAACAAAACACTGGTTTATTATTAGGCTATTTTTTGTTAAAGATAAGCACTTTAATATTGAACATTGAACAGTGCAACATGAACTTTGAAAAAAAATACAAAAATAAATACCCAAATGGAAAAAACTTCAATGTGAAAATCTGTCCTTCTTCCCTTAACTTGATGAAAACACCATCAAGTTGTAACTTATGGTCTTTCTCACTTAATGCTCAGACTAAACAACTGAAACGCAATACAGGCCCAAAAATATGGACCAGGGGCCAGTAGAGGGCTGTAGGATGGAGGCCACCCATACCCAAATATGCTCCTCAATGTAAATTCAGGGCTTCCATGGTGCTAGTACTTGGTTTTAGCCATGCATTCTGGCGCTCCTTCTCCTTCCTTTTCTGTATCCTTTCTTTTTTTGGCATTGTGCTGCAGGCATCATCAACATGAATCAAGTTTAAATACAGATGGTAATATTCCTAACAGATAACCTACATCTTATATCCCCAGAATGCTGAAATTATTATTATTATTAATAATAATAATAACTATTATTATTATTATTATTATTATTATTAATTATTATTATCATTATCATTCTTCTTATTATTATTATTGTTATTATTATCATTATTATTATTATTATTTTGTTAACCCACACAGTAATAGCAAAGTCACAATAAACTTTATATCCAAACCTCTACTGTGAGAGAAATGTGATCCGCCGTAAACACAGTGCATTTTATTTTGAAAATTAACCCAGTGTTTTATTATGTATTTTGTACACTACTTCCTGTCCCGCACGATCCGCTCTGCTCTGTGCGGAATTGATGTGCCGTGCTCAATTGATGCGCCGTGCTCCGACGTCCGGCAAAAACAGAAGCTGACATATTGAATAATAGAATAATACAGCGTTTTTCTGAAATATTACCCATATTAGATGCTGAATAAGTGGACGGCGACTAGACCATAACTCACAGGTTCAAGTTGCTCCACTGTCACGTCTCCTCAGGGGCGCAGTTGGCTCTCTCTCCTCTCACTTACTCACTCACTCGCCCTCTCTCTCTCTCTCTGGCGGAAGCGGCAGGCTCAAACAACCCGGTATTACAAGAAAACGTGGAGTTTTTGTACCGCTTTTTTTTTTTTACATCCCTGACAGGAATTTATTAATGTTATTTAAAGAAAAAGAAAACACACACACACACAGGCAGAGGGCACTTTTTAAGACGAGGCAAAAAAGGGCAGGGGCTCAAGCACCCATAGGGCCCTATGTGTGCACGTGCCTGGCAACAGTAACTAATGGGGGCGGGGCTAAGTGGAACAAACTTGACGAGACAAGCGCAGCAAAATGAAAAGCTGTCCCACTGTCAAACGACACAGTTGCGAGACGTATATGCGACATTGCAAGTGATCTTGAGGAACAACTCGGAGACAAATGAAAATAAAGTCGTTTTGCTTTACAAGTGGACGAAGCTACTGACAGCAATAAAGACTGCCTGTTCATCGCATACGTCCGCTTTGTGAATGGCGAGTCACTGTGCGAGGATTTGCTGTTTTGCAAATACATCAAAAATAGAGCCTCTGCTGATGAGCTGTTCAAGATAATGGACAGTTTCCTCAAAGAACACGACCTTAAATGGGAAAACTGTGTGGGCTTTTGCGCTGATGGCGCAATGACCATGGCAGGGTCAAGAAACAAGCTGCAGGCTCTAATAAAGAGGGTTGCGCCAAATGCGCATTGGACACACTGTGTCATTCACTGGGAAGCACTCGCGTCAAGGCAGCTCAGCCCCGAACTCAATGAGGTTTTAACAGATGTGAGCGCGGTAAATTTGATCAAAACACGACCACTGAAAGCGCGACTATTCTCTGCACTGTGTGAGGAAATGGGAGCTGATCATACAGCCGTGCTGTTTCACCGTACTTGCCAACCTTGAGACCTCCGATTTCGGGAGGTGGGGGTGGGGGGCGCGGTTGGGGGTGGGGGCGTGGTTAAGAGGGGAGGAGTATATTTACAGCTAGAATTCACCAAGTCAAGTATTTCACACACACACACACAAGTATTTCTCTTATATATATATATATATATATATATATATATATATATATATATATATATATATATATATATATATATATATATATATATATATATATATATATAAAATAAATACTTGACTTTCAGTGAATTCTAGCTATATATATATATATATATATATATATATATATATATATATATATATATATATATATATATATATATATATATATATATATATATATATATATAAGAGAAATACTTGAATTTCAGTGTTCATTTATTTACACATATACACACACATAACACTCATCTACTCATTGTTGAGTTAAGGGTTGAATTGTCCATCCTTGTTCTATTCTCTGTCATTATTTTTCTAACCATGCTGAACACCCTCTCTGATGATGAATTCTGCTTCGTCTCCTTGTTGTGTGCGCAGTTGTGCACTGCACTCTCTAAAAGCCCTAGATGTTAATGTCACATATGCATGTACATTAGATGGCAGTATTGCCCTGTTTAAGAGTGTCACAACATTGCTGTTTACGGCAGACGAACTGCTTTACGGTAGACAAAAACGTGACTGCTGTTGTTGTGTGTTGTTGCCATGCTGGGAGGACGTTAATGAAACTGCCTAACAATAAACCCACATAAGAAACCAAGAACTCGCCCTCGATCATTCTACAGTTATAACGTGATTGGGCAGGCACGCTGTTTATATTGTGGGAACGTGAAAACATGCTGTCGACACGTCACTCAGGTACGCCTGAATTTCGAGAGATTTTCGGGAGAAAATATGTCCCGGGAGGTTTTCGGGAGAAGCGCTGAATTTCGGGAGTCTACCGGAAAATCCGGGAGGGTTGGCAAGTATGTGTTTCACAGTGAAGCAAGGTGGCTCTCCCAGGGCAAAGTGCTGTCACTTGCCCTGTCTTCCCAAATGCATAGCTCCTCCTTTTTTTTTGCAAAGATTGCAAAGTGGCACTTTTATTTTATTTATTTTGAACTTGATGCAAGTTATTTGATTTATTATTGAACTTGATGCAAGTTATAACACTTTTATTTGATTTATTATTGAACTTGATGCAAGTTATAACACTTTTTTTGATTTATTATTGAACTTGATGCAAGTTATAACCCTTTTTTTGATTTATTATTGAACTTGATGCAAGTTATAACACTTTTGTTTTATTTATTATTGAACTTGATGCAAGTTATTTTATTTATTATTGAACTTGATGCAAGTTATACCAGGCAGCACGGTAGAAGAGGGGTTAGTGCATCTGCCTCACAATACAAAGGTCCTGAGTAGTCTTGGGTTCAATCCCGGGCTCGAGATCTTTCTGCGTGGAGTTTGTATGTTCTCCCCGTGACTGCGTGGGTTCCTTCCGGGTACTCCGGCTTCCTCCCACCTCCAAAGACATGCACCTGGGGATAGGTTGATTGGCAACACTAAATTGGCCCTAGTGTGTGGATGTGAGTGTGAATGTTGTCTGTCTATCTGTGTTGGCCCTGCGATGAGGTGGCGACTTGTCCAGGGTGTACCCCGCCTTCCGCCCGATTGTAGCTGAGATAGGCTCCAGCGCCCCCCGCGACCACAAAGGGAATAAGCGGTAGAAAATGGATGGATGGGCAAGTTATACCACAGCTGCACTTTTATTTATTATTGAACTTGATGTTATTTTATGTTATTGAGTTTGAATGTATACAACTTGATGTTACTTGATGTTCAATAAATTTGAAAATGTTAAGCTTGGCGTTAGCGTTCTGTTGGGGCGATGGGGGCAGGTGGGGCTTGAAAACTCGCCCTTGTCCAAAGTGGGGGATGACAAAAAAAGTTTGAGAACCACTGCAATAGGGAAAACCATTGCATCTAATAGAGAATGGCTCATTTGCACCCCTGGTGGTGAAATTTATCAAAATTAGGGTGGTCCCAAAAAGGAGGGATTTTTCAAATTGATTGTGTTTCGGTTTTAAAAGTGTTCCCCCTCTGCTCAACATATGAAATAACAAGTGTGTGTAAAAATTTGAAGTGGTCCCCCTCTGGCCAACATATGTAATAACAAGTGTGTGTAAGAAATTGAAATGCGCCCCCGTTGGCCAAAATTAATAAAACAAATCAAATAAATATGTATATAGAGACATTCTGTAATAACTTGAAGTCAATAATGAAAATTAAAAACCAATTACAAACAAAAAAATTAAATTAAAAAAAATAACTAAAAGCTTACCCTGTTTATATTTGCATAGTTTGTTCAACAATGGGACTTTGGGGTGTTTTGTTTTCCCGGAATGCAAAGAAAAGTTGGCGCGGGCAAGGTGTGAAGGTAGGTACATGATTTAATAATGACTATAAAAAAGAATAAACAAAAGGTGCGCACAAGGCGGAAGTAAAAAAATGTGGCTAATGGAACAAAACTTGCACAAAGGCAGAAACTATGAACAATAAACAAAAACTTACTTGGCATGGACCTATGGTAGCATGAAGTCAAACAGAGTTAGCAGGGGTGTCAGGAGTAGCATGGCATGAAGTGAGCAGAGGTATGATAGGATAGATAATGTCACCAGGATGATCAACAGAAAAAGACAGGTTTAAACAACAGTGGCATGATTAGTGACAGGTGTGTGAGTTCAAATGAATCAGGTGCGTGACATGAGGACAGGTGAAAACTAATGGTCGCTATGGTGACAAAACAAACAAGAGTGCACAAAGAGTCCAAAAACCAAACCTGAACATAACCAAAACAAAACATGATCACACAGACATGACAGTTTGTATATATTATTAATGTTTTATAAACAAATCTTTATATATCTAGAAAGTGTGGTCCTAAAGAGGTAGGCTTCTTTCGGAGGTCTAAAGAAGGTAACAAATACAACAATGTGTGTGTGTGTGTGTGTGTGTGTGTGTGTGTGTGTGTGTGTGTGTGTGTGTGTGTGTGCGTGCGTGCCTGTAACAATGATTAGAATGTGTTTTTACCCTGCCAGGAAGCGTAATCTGATTTAAAGCATGTCAAGGATTGTTAATAATCTTTTCATTACTTTACTTCTTGTCATTTTCACAGCATATTTAGTGTACTTGAAGAGTCAGAGAGAGGCTGTGCGTATTTTTCCTACATATTGTCAAGACTTGGTCCTGGGTGTGTGCTTTTCCGGGATGCAACGGACAGTTGGCACGGGCGAGACGGGAACCAAGGTACATGATTTATTTATGAAATAAAAGATCAAACAAAAAGCGTGCACAATGGCAGAGAATAAGCTATGAAACCAAAAGACTATAGCAAAAAAGTACAAATGAAAAGCACGCACAGTGGCGGAAACTATGAACAATTAAACAAAACATTAACTGTGGCTTGAGAAACAAAAACTTACTTGGCATGGAACCGGCATGAAAAAGGAGCAGCAAGGATCATAAGGGTGTGCAGAAGCATATATGGGGTGCGAGGTCGTCAGGCCGAACAACAGAAAATGAATTAACTTAAATACTTATGGACATGATTAACAACAGGTGCGTGACTCAAAACAGGTGCGTGACATGACAGGTGAAACTAATGGGTAACTATGGTGACAAAACAAAACTGCACAAAAAGGTCCAAAAATAAAGCCTGATCACACAGACATGACACATATCACACGTATTTGATGAATGCCTTACGCTAAAGAAGGAATTAAATATTCCCACTCACGGTGTTCGACCCCGCAAACGTTAGAACTGTCACACTGATTTTCACATCCATAATTGAGGAGTGAAACATATCAGGCAGCATCAACAGTGCCAGCAGAGATCTGCATGTTGTTTTTATCGCTGGCTTATGCAAGCATGCTGCTTAGCCCCTCCCCTGTCTTCTCCTGAGGCATAAATATACACTTATCATCTGCAAATGTACTAATGTGCTCTAAAATAGACAAGAGCAGGTGTGTCTAAAGTGCGGTCCATGGTCTATTTGGGGGCCGCGGCTTGTTTTTAATTGGCCCGTGACTCGTTCTGAAGACAAAATAAAAACATCGCAGATTACAACTTTACACAAAAAACTCTGTAATATGTAACTTTGAACATAAATGCTAATGATAGCATTCTAACAGTTAGAATGTGTCAAGTACCAAGTCATATGACTATTACGCATGCATGTAAAATTAGCTAAAAAAAAAAGTTAGCATGCTAATGCCCGCAATATTGAGGGGAAAAATTAAAATATATTACAACACGCATGTATCACATCCAGGTCGGCCCCAGGCCTTTTTGTCGCATTCTGCACGGGGACACGAAGCCTGGTCGGTTGTATGAGAGGCGAGTGCGGTGACCACTTGGAAAAAAGCCTGAACTGGCAGCCCAGCGGCCAGCACTACTCTTAAGTTAAAAGTTAAAGTTAAAGTACCAACGATTGTCACACACACACGAGGTGTGGCAAAATTATTCTCTGCATTTGACCCATCACCCTTGCTCACCCCCTGGGAGGTGAGGGGAGCAGTGAGCAGCAGCGGTGGTCACGCCCGGGAATCATTTTTGGTGATTTAATCCCCAATTCCAACCCTTGATGCTGAGTGTCAAGCAGGGAAGTAATGGGTCCCATTTTTATAGTCTTTGGTATGACTCGGTTGGGGTTTGAACTCACAACCTACCGATCTCAGGGCGGACACTCTAACCACTAGGCCTTAAAGTCGTTGGGTGAGGTTTACCAACGTACATCTGGCACAGCCGCATTGGCTGGCCCCCGTTACAAACACGTACTGTGATTTATCAACGCTCATCACCGTTTTCGGAGCGCTATTTTGAATTTTATTTAGCACCTTTTGAAAATGACACACAAACTGATCCAGTTCTTCACACTGCCGTGAGAGACGAGTGCTCGCGCTGCAAGGACAGACAACAGAAAGAGAATCCTCCGTTCTACGTGTACGTTTCAACATATTTACACGGTGAGAAATAAAAAGTATTACACACATCGCGTATTCAGCAACATCCTTTTATAATTTCATAGCTGCAAGATGACTTAATGGGGTGATTAAACTTAATTCAATCGATGCGTTCAGGAATCATTTAATATTTTTAAATGACGTTAGTTTTGCACATAGAATATATATAATTAAAATGTTTCCCATATGAAAAAAAAGTTCTTGAAGTATGCATTTTTTGCGTCTTAGTAGTAATGCAGACTCCCTCCTGCACATTCAGCAGTAAAAAAAAGGGGACAAAAGTGGCGTTGATGTACAAACCCAGTTTCCATATGAGTTGGGAAATTGTGTTAGATGTAAATATAAACGGAATACAATGATTTGAAAATCATTTTCAACCCATATTCAGTTGAATATGCTACAAAGACAACATATTTGATGTTCAAACTGATAAACATTTTTTTTTTGTGCAAATAATCATTAACTTTAGAATTTGATGCCAGCAACACGTGACAAAGAAGTTGGGAAAGGTGGCAATAAATACTGATAAAGTTGAGGAATGCTCATCAAACACTTATTTGGAACATCCCACAGGTGAACAGGCAAATTGGGAACAGGTGGGTGCCATGATTGGGTATAAAAGTAGATTCCATGAAATGCTCAGTCATTCACAAACAACGATGGGGCAAGGGTCACCACTTTGTCAACAAATGCGTGAGCAAATTGTTGAACAGTTTAAGAAAAATCTTTCTCAACCAGCTATTGCAAGGAATTTATGGATTTCACCATCTACGGTCCGCAATATCATCAAAGGGTTCAGAGAATCTGGAGAAATCACTGCACGTAAGCAGCTAAGCCCGTGACCTTCGATCCCTCAGGCTGTACTGCATCAACAAGGGACATCAGTGTGTAAGGGATATCACCACATGGGCTCAGGAACACTTCAGAAACCCACTGTCAGTAACTACAGTTGGTTGCTACATCTGTAAGTGCAAGTTAAAACTCTCCTATGCAAGGCGAAAACCGTTTATCAACAACACCCAGAAACGCCGTCGGCTTCGCTTGGCCTGAGCTTATCTAAGATGGACTCATACAAAGTGGAAAAGTGTTCTGTGGTCTGACGAGTCCACATTTCAAATTGTTTTTGGAAACTGTGGACGTCGTGTCCTCCGGACCAAAGAGGAAAATAACCATCCGGATTGTTATAGGCGCAAAGTTCAAAAGCCAGCATCTGTGATGGTATGGGGGTGTATTAGTGCCCAAGACATGGGTAACTTACACATCTGTGAAGGCGCCATTAATGCTGAAAGGTACATACAGGTTTTGGAGCAACATATGTTGCCATCCAAGCAACGTTACCATGGACGCCCCTGCAAGACAATGCCAAGCCACGTGTTACATCAACGTGGCTTCATAGTAAAAGAGTGCGGGTACTAGACTGGCCTGCCTGTAGTCCAGACCTGTCTCCCATTGAAAATGTGTGGCGCATTATGAAGCCTAAAATACCACAACGAAGACCCCCGGACTGTTGAACAACTTAAGCTGTACATCAAGCAAGAATGGGAAAGAATTCCACCTGAGAAGCTTAAAAAATGTGTTTCCTCAGTTCCCAAACGTTTACTGAGTGTTGTTAAAAGGAAAGGCCATGTAACACAGTGGTGAACATGCCCTTTCCCAACTACTTTGGCACGTGTTGCAGGCATGAAATTCTAAGTTAATTATTATTTGCAAAAAATAAAATAAAGTTTATGAGTTTGAACATCAAATATCTTGTCTTTGTAGTGCATTCAATTAAATATGGGTTGAAAAGGATTTGCAAATCATTGTATTCCGTTTATATTTACATCTAACACAATTTCCTAACTTATATGGAAATGGGGTTTGTAGATGCACTGCACGACTGCTTCTAAAATGCTCTTACAAAGAAATACATGTCCTGTTTGAAAACAAAGCAAAATGCCACAGGTAGGAGCATGATCACATGAATGTGCAGTCAATGAGAGTGTCTCCGTGGTAATGCCCCGTATAGTACAAACCCCAAAACCAGTGAAGTTAGCACGTTGTGTAAATTGTAAATAAAAACAAAATGCAATGATATGCAAATCCTTTTTCAACCTATATTCAATTGAATAGACTGCAAAGACAAGATACTTAATATTCAAACTGGAAAACTTTGTTATTTTTTGCAAATATTAGCTCATTTGGAACTTGATTCCTGCAACATGTTTCTAAAAAACTGGCACAAGTGGCAAAAAAAAAAACTGAGAAAGTTGAGGAATTCTTATTTGGAACATCCTGCAGGTGAACAGGCTAATTGGGAACAGGTGGGTGCTATGATTGGGTATAAAAGCAGCTTCCATAAAATGCTCAGTCACTCACAAACAAGGATGGTGCGAGGGTCACCACTTTGTGAAGAAATGCGTGAGCAAATTGTCCAATAGTTCAAGAACAACATTTCTCAACAAGCTATTGCAAGGAATTTAGGGATTTCACCATCTACGGTCCATAATATCATCAAAAGGTTCAGAGAATCTGGAGATATCACTGCACGTAAGCAATGATATTATGGACCTTAGATCCCTCAGGCGGTACTGCATCAAAAAGTGATATCAGTGTGTAAAGGATATCACCACTCAGGAACACTTCAGAAAATCACTGTCAGTAACTACAGTTCGTTTTATCATTTATCAACCAGCCATTTAGACTACACTTCCTTTTTATTGTCATTCAAATTTGAACTTTACAGTACAGATAAGAACAACATTTCGTTGCATTAGCTCATGGTAGTGCAGGATAAAAAATCAATAAGGTGCAGATATAAATAAATAGATTACTGTACAGATAAATAAATTGCAATTCGCATATGCATCCACGTTTATGGATGTATGTTATATTGTCTTTATATTCCAGCGAGTTAATCCATTTTTGGGGGGGAATTGAGGGGATTATTATGATGCGTTCAAGAGTCTTACGGCCTGAGGGAAGACTCTTGAACGCATCATAATAACCCCCTCAATTCACACATCTCTGAAGGCACCATTAATGCTGAAAGGTACAAACAGGTTTTGGAGCAACATATGTTGCCATCCAAGCAACGTTTGTACATTTATCAGCCATTTATCAACAACACCCAGAAACGCTGCTGGCTTCGCTGGGCCCGAGCTCATCTAAGATGGACTGATGCAAAGTGGAAAAGTGTTCTGTGGGCTGATGAGACCACATTTTAAAAAAATTTGGGAAACTGTGGATGTTGTGTCCTCCGGACCAAAGACAAAAAGAACCATCTGGATTGTTATAGGCGCAAAGTTGAAAAGCCAGCATCTGTGATGGTATGGGGGTGTATTAGTGCCCATGGCATGGGTAACTTACACATCTCTGAAGACACCATTAAACCTGAAAGGTACATACAGGGTTTGGAGCAACATATGTTGCCATCCAAGCAACGTTATCATGGACGCCCCTGCTTATTTCAGCAAGACAATGCCAAGCCACGTGTTACATCAACGTGGCTTCATAGTAAAAGAGTGCGGGTACTAGACTGGCCTGCCTGTAGTCCAGACCTGTCTCCCATTGAAAATGTGTGGCGCATTATGAATCCTAAAATACCACAACGGAGACCCCGGATTGTTGAACCACTTAAGCTGTACATCAAGCAAGAATGGGAAAGAATTTCACCGGAAAAGCTTCAAAAGTTGGTTTCTTCAGTTCCCAAACGTTTACTGAGTGTTGTTAAAAGGAAAGGCCATGTAACACAGTGGTAAAAATGCCCCTGTGCCAACTTTTTTGCCATTAAATTCTAAGTTAATGATTATTTGCACAAAAAAAAAATAAGTTTATCAATTCGAACATTAAATATCTTGTCTTTGCATTACATTCAATTGAATATAAGTTGAAAAGGATTTTCAAATCATTGTATTCTGTTTTTATTTACGAATGACACATTGTGCCAACTTTACTGGTTTTGAGTTTTGTACATTTAAAATCCTAATTTGTATAAGGAAGTCTGTGATCTAATAAAACCGCACATGCAATCACGGCCGTTAATAGTACAGGCTATTTTTATAGATTGTACACACTGTTTAGCGCCTGGTATTTAGAGCTTAGTGAATCAGGCCCTATGTGTTTTGGTAGCATCTTCATGAGCATGATATGTTTATGCAGAATTTGAAGGAATGATCAAATATGTCTGCCAGATGCATTGTTGCAGGTTGTAGCAACATGACTAAATAAGGTCAACCTGCATACATTTACAAATGATGGAGAAAAGAGGAAAGTAAGGGCCTCTCCACTCAAATTGACAAATGCAAAATGTGACGGACCAAGCAAGAGCAGTGTAATATGCAGCCATTATTTTAATGGTTCTGATTTTGAAGACAATGGGTTTTGTAAAATATGTAAAATATTTAAGCCAAAGGGGAACCCGCAAATCAGTAGCACCCTCGAGGGGAGAAAAACTGAGTCAAAACAGAGTGAGAGGAGCAGACGCAGCGCTCAAAAACGAGAGAAACAGAAGGTAGGCCACTAATATTCTATTTTTGTTACGTCGTCTCCTACTGATGTTTTCCTTAATATGGTTGAGGAAATGCTGAGATAGCATGAGGAAACACAGGCTAAGGTGTCTGTTAGGGGTGTGCATCTCTACCTTAAATGGCGGTATGAATCAGATACGATTCACTAACAATGCTTTTTAAAACATTACGATTTGATGCGATTCGATTCGATGCAGATTTAAGCTTTGCATGGTGAGAAGAAAATTCAATGGATGGATGGATGGATGGATCTTCATTGTCATTGCACAAGTACAAGAAAATGTTGTTTTCCGCACAAACCCATTTAAGATTAGACAAACAGTGTACAGGGTTACCAAACAAGATAATGGGTTGCCACAAGGCGCCCCGTAAAAGATGGGAAAAGGGTAGATGCTGGGGAAAGATGAATAAAAAAAATACAATCTCAGACTGGGCTCCTAAGGGGGCTAAGTCTGGGTTAGGAAAAAAACTCCATAGCTAAGCACATATACATATTACAACATACAACTCGAGACTTGCAACAGAGGGGAGGGAGTGAGGGCTACGGAGGCAGGGTGCAGCTTTTCAGGCGCTGCCCAGCCATCCATTACCCCCATGGGATTCAAGCGTCGAAGGCGTGGGATGGGGCTGGGGTATTTGTGTGTGGCACATATTTTTCGTGGATGTATGTGTGTGTAAGTCTGCAGCGTGTGTCTGTTCCGCGACATTGGTGTTCTTGCAGACCCCAGTCAGTCCAAAGTCAACAACAACAGGTATGATAGATTACTTAGAACACACTAACATATTATTTATTAATTCGGGTTTATTGAAATTACAGGGGCTAGTAAAGTTACAGACATTATGTATTATGTTTAAGGCTAAAAGTAAAACATTACCAGCAAATTTACAAAAAATGTTTGTCATCACTTCTGAGAATGAAGAGCATAGAAGAAAAGGTCATTTCCAACATCAGTATTCAAGGACAACTTTAAAACAAATGTGTATATCAGTGGTGGGGGTTAAACTATGGAATTATCTTTACAATGAGATAAAAGATTGTAAAAATATATTCCAATTGAAAAAAAAATATAAAGACAGAACAAATTTTGCTTTATATTTATTATTTTTCTTATTTTTTGCCTGGTTTTGTATTTGTTTTGTATCATCCCGTGAGGTGTATATTCCTTTTTTTTTTTGTTCGGTTTGTACTTCATGAAGTTTTGCACTTGTTGTGTTTTTTTGTGTGTTTTTTTGTTTGTTTTCATTATATTTGGATGTACCGGTAATTGTTGGTTTATATGATATCCATTAAGTAAGACTACGTATTATGTTGAAGGGTGCAGGAAAATATAAGATTTTTCTTCATCCTGCTCCTTCTCAGGCATTGGTGTGTAAATGTATAATTGAATAATTGAGGTATATTTGTCTATCGATCAAAGATGCACATCAATGAAGGAGATAAATAAAAATGAAATGAAATGTGTCCATGAGAGACAAGAAGGGAGTTTGTTGTGTCATATGTGACACATACCAAACAGGTGGTTACTGTATTATTAGCAACTAGTAGAACTATCAACGTCAAAGCTTTGAAATCCATAAACTTAAAGAAAAGAAGATGTGTGAGTTTATTATATATAGCTGCATGTTAGAGTATCACATTTGATCAAAAGACTGAAAGGTTGAAATATTCACTACCGAACCAAATCTATTGACTGGCTCATTGACATGAACAATTGGTTTGTTTTTATTTGAAGCGTGACAGGGGAGAAACATTTAGATTTACATCTCAACCAAGGCAGAAACAGTGGCAGCTTTGCACAGACTGGGTGTGAGTCTCCTCTCTGCTGTGACGAGAATGGAATGGACTTCATTGTGATTGCACTTAAAAGTAAAACCAAATGTGTTTTCAGTACAAGCTGTCTCAGAGCGGACATTCAGTAGACAGGGGACCGCCTGTGATGAAAGGCTCCCAGCAGCACCGCTTGTACGTTGAGGACATTAGAGTGTTACGCGCTTGAATGTCTGCAAAACATATAAAAAACAAAATGCTAGATTTGTCACGAGTCACTTTTGAGAAAGAAAATCACTAAGAGGAGTAGGAAAGATTCTACATTTAGCGAGAACAGTTGACAACACTGCACGGAAGTGTGTGTGTGAAAAATAGAGACGCAAAGACTCGCCTTACTTTGCTTCTGACTGGTTTTCTTTGCGTGGTGCCTTCTGTGGTTGGCTAGATTTAGGCACAATTTATGTATTGGTCTGTGATTGGTTATTTCAGTAAGTCAATCAGAATTACTCAAACTACGGCAGGCTGCGAGGAAACACGTTTATTATTGTGAAAAAATAAATATAAAGTAGTAAAGGGAGAAATATAAGCGCAAGAAATGGTTTAATTGCATGACTCTCAGGCTTGGCAACTCTGAGTTAGGTCTTTAGCACAACGAACAGTGTATGAGATGCTGTGGTTACCTTGCAGAGTTGTGGCCAAGTTGAAGCTGCAAGTCTTTCAAATAAGTGTCCCTTTGTCTTGCCAGTTGTTAGGTCTATTAGCATTAGCATCCTTAGCTCCCTCATTGCCGGCTTACGTGTCTCGATGCCTTCACAACAGGTGAGTGCTTAGGCTCCTTCTACATTAAGCCGGGCTAAGGTTATCCAGGGTAAATCTCACCTAACATTATCCTTGTCCACACACACACACACAATAGTCGTTTAAGACCCCCTCCCATACTTCGGGAGACTACCGAAATTCAGCGCCTCTCCCCAAAACCTCCCGGGACAAATTTTCTCCCGAAAATCTCCCGAAATTCAGGCGGAGCTGGAGGCCACGCCCCCTCCAGCTCCATGCGGACCTGAGTGACGTGTTGACAGCCTGTTCACACGTCCGCTTTCCCATAATATAAACAGCTAATGATCAAGGGCGAGTTCTTGGTTTCTTATATGGGTTTATTGTAAGGCAGTTTCATTAACATCCTCCCAGCGCGGTAACAACACACAACAACAGCAGTCAAGTTTTCGTCTACTGTAAAGCAGTTCGTCTGCCGTAAACAGCAATGTTGTGACACTTTTAAACAGGACAATACTGCCATCTACTGTACATGCATATGTGACCCACCCATAATGTGTCACATTTTTGTGTTGATTTATTTATTTTATTTTGCGGTTTGAATTCGTTTTTGGAGCTGTCATTACACATTTATCAGTATTCACATTGGTCAGTAGGGGGCAGTAGGGTGTTTCTTCCCAATTGAATCACCTGCAGACCGGAAGTGTCTTGTAATTCTGATGAGCGCGACCAGTCTGTGAACAATTGAAACGTCCTGTGTGCTTTTTCTTCCTGTATAACAGGTTAGTTTTGGTGAATCAACTCACTGAATAATATCCATGTGATCTTTATAAGTTTAAGTACACATTCTGATGGTGGAGCCTAACTCTAAAGTGTTTGTGAGTTGTAGTTTGTATTTGTGAATGAATCCAGTGCACAGCTGCAGTAATCAATACAAAAAGGCGACGTGAGTGCGCAATGTTTATATAGGAACTTCTGATCCTAATTCAGACTCCCAAATTAGAGCTCCCGTTTTCTTATTGATTTTATAATGTATATTTGTATAATGTGTGTGTTCTGAAATAGTGACAGAGAATAGAACAAGGATGGACAATTCAACCCTTAACTCAACAATGAGTAGATGAGTGTTATGTGTGTGTATATGTGTAAATAAATGAACACTGAAATTCAAGTATTTCTTTTATTTATATATATATATATATATATATATATATATATATATATATATATATATATATATATATATATATATATATATAAATATATATATATATATATATATATATATATATATATATATATACATATGTATATATATATATATATATATATATATATATATATATATACATATATATATATATATATATATATATATATATATATAGCTAGAATTCACTGAAAGTCAAGTATTTCTTGTATATATATATATATATATATATATATATATATATATATATATATATATATATCTTAACCACGCCCCCAACCACGCCCCCCGCCTCACCCCCGACCACGCCCCCACCCCCCACCTCCCGAAATCGGAGGTCTCAAGGTTGGCAAGTATGCCCCCTCCTCCCTCCGTCCGCCGGCACAATGCGACTTCGTACGCATGCGTGGAGCTGTGGGGCCCTATTGTAGTGAATCACACCTGAGCCATCATAAATTAATCAAATCTTTATTGGACATGTGAAAGTAAACAATGTGATAAAGAACATTTTACATCAGTCAATCTAGGGATCTAGATATCTGGTCAGGACACTCCTCACTCTTTTCCTTCACCTTCATTGTCCATTCGTTTTGGTGACTTTATATACTCTGGACGTAGACGTTGAGTCCGCAACATAAATAGCGGTCAATATCTAATACAGTCTGCTTTGCCAGTCCAAATGCATTTGATGTTTTCCGTAGTCTTCCCTCGACGGCCAGATAATACAAAGCACATGCTACCTTTTTTATCACATCCACAGGAGCCCGCATTCTCGTTGACTCTCCTTCAACAAATGGACAAAGTTTTTCGGTAAGTAGAATCACAGCTGACCCGGACATTCGAAAGTTCTCTTGCCGTCTGGTGCTGTCTGTCGGTGCGGTCTGTGATGTTGCTGTGTTGTTGTCAGTCGCAAACGAGAACGGTACTCTTGTAATATGTCATCACAGAAGTCTCGCAAAATTTGAGCGGCTATATTTCGATTCAGATCTACAAACAACCGATTCATGACTTTCCTACGTATAGATCGTTCCAGATGCTCGCCAAACAATGTAATCATATCTCTAAAATTAAAATTGGTTTGTACCGATTAATTTTTACACCCATCGTGTCTGTGGAAGAGGAGTGGAAGAGCAGGGAAGTCTTTCATATTTATTTTTTCTCTGATAATGTTAGCCATATCAGTTGTAGAATAATCATGGACCAGATCAAAATAATAGTTTTACATGCTTTTATCCACATGTCTATGAATGTTCTTATTCATCCAGGTTATTGTCCTCTCAGGGCATTCAACCGATCGTAACTGGACTGCTTGGTTAGTCTTAGAAGACGTTTCGCCGCTCATCCGAGTAGGCTTCACAGGTTGTGCTCATTGATAGCTTGGTCAGATCCAGTCTAGATCGGCACTAGATCGATTGAATGCCCTGAGAAGAGCTTTTATACACACTGTCTTTGCGGGGAAATGGGCTCCATTCTGTAGATGATGTCACACCATCTGAGTCTGGCGATGGAAAGGGGGCGTTCCAAGTACAGTTAGTTATCTAACATTACTCAGAAACAAATTAATATTATGAAAAATGGCGTCCAGATTCCTTTTCAGGAGAAAAAAAAAATACATAGAGAAAATTTGTTATCTATGAGTCCTTAAATACGTGCTGGCATATAGCTCAGTCCTTTCAATATACTTAAAAAATATGGAATCTGTGCGCTGCGCTGCGCTGAGCGCACCTCCAGCTGCAGCAGGCGGCTGCATTAAATCTGCAATCAATCAGCACTCTACACACCTGTCGCTGATGAGCTCCCTTGGTTTCTTAAGCCAGTGCAAACCTGCATTCCGGGCCAGAACGTAGCGACCTGTTCTTGTACAGTAAGCCGACAATCTCTAGCTCTATGCACTCTCTCTCTCTCTGTGTTTCTCCCACTCCGTGTTCATTTGTCTCGTGTCCCTTGTCGTCATCCAGCAGCATTCCTCCGTTTCCTTGTCCCGAGCTGTGTGTCTCGTCTGCCCGAATTCCCCTCTGGTTCCCTGGCTGCCCCTTTTGGATCTCGACCTCCCACCTGGACACGGACTCTGACGCCTCGCCCCTGCCCTTGACCTCAT